>NC_060180.1:36596432-36896432 GCF_021184085.1 Oncorhynchus gorbuscha | reverse complement strand
GGGTGTCCATATGGCCAATTACATTTAATTTACATTTAAGTCATTTAGCAGACGCTCTTATCCAGAGCGACTTACAAATTGGTGCATTCACCTTATGACATCCAGTGGAACAACCACTTTACAATAGTGCATCTAAATATTTTAAGGGGGGTGAGAAGGATTACTTTATCCTATCCTAGGTATTCCTTAAAGAGGTGGGGTTTCAGGTGTCTCCGGAAGGTGGTGATTGATTCCGCTGTCCTGGCGTCGTGAGGGAGTTTGTTCCACCATTGGGGAGCCAGAGCAGCGAACAGTTTTGACTGAGCTGAGCGGGAACTGTACTTCCTCAGTGGTAGGGAGGCGAGCAGGCCAGAGGTGGATGAACGCAGTGCCCTTATTTGGGTGTAGGGCCTGATCAGAGCCTGGAGGTACTGAGGTGCCGTTCCCCTCACAGCTCCGTAGGCAAGCACCATGGTCTTGTAGCGGATGCGAGCTTCAACTGGAAGCCAGTGGAGAGAGCGGAGGAGCGGGGTGACGTGAGAGAACTTGGGAAGGTTGAACACTAGACGGGCTGCGGCGTTCTGGATGAGTTGTAGGGGTTTAATGGCACAGGCAGGGAGCCCAGCCAACAGCGAGTTGCAGTAATCCAGACGGGAGATGACAAGTGCCTGGATTAGGACCTGCGCCGCTTCCTGTGTGAGGCAGGGTCGTACTCTGCGGATGTTGTAGAGCATGAACCTACAGGAACGGGCCACCGCCTTGATGTTAGTTGAGAACGACAGTTTGTTGTCCAGGATCACGCCAAGGTTCTTAGCGCTCTGGGAGGAGGACACAATGGAGTTGTCAACCATGATGGCGAGATCATGGAACGGGCAGTCCTTCCCCGGGAGGAAGAGCAGCTCCGTCTTGCCGAAGTTCAGCTTGAGGTGGTGATCCGTCATCCACACTGATATGTCTGCCAGACATGCAGAGATGCGATTCGCCACCTGGTCATCAGAAGGGGGAAAGGAGAAGATTAATTGTGTGTCGTCTGCATAGCAATGATAGGAGAGACCATGTGAGGTTATGACAGAGCCAAGTGACTTGGTGTATAGCGAGAATAGGAGAGGGCCTAGAACAGAGCCCTGGGGGACACCAGTGGTGAGAGCGCGTGGTGAGGAGACAGATTCTCGCCACGCCACCTGGTAGGAGCAACCTGTCAGGTAGGACGCAATCCAAGCGTGGGCCGCGCCGGAGATGCCCAACTCGGAGAGGGTGGAGAGGAGGATCTGATGGTTCACAGTATCGAAGGCAGCCGATAGGTCTAGAAGGATGAGAGCAGAGGAGAGAGAGTTAGCTTTAGCGGTGCGGAGCGCCTCCGTGATACAGAGAAGAGCAGTCTCAGTTGAATGACTAGTCTTGAAACCTGACTGATTTGGATCAAGAAGGTCATTCTGAGAGAGATAGCGGGAGAGCTGACCAAGGACGGCACGTTCAAGAGTTTTGGAGAGAAAAGAAAGAAGGGATACTGGTCTGTAGTTGTTGACATCGGAGGGATCGAGTGTAGGTTTTTTCAGAAGGGGTGCAACTCTCGCTCTCTTGAAGACGGAAGGGACGTAGCCAGCGGTCAGGGATAAGTTGATGAGCGAGGTGAGGTAAGGGAGAAGGTCTCCGGAAATGGTCTGGAGAAGAGAGGAGGGGATAGGGTCGAGCGGGCAGGTTGTTGGGCGGCCGGCCGTCACAAGACGCGAGATTTCATCTGGAGAGAGAGGGGGAGAAAGAGGTCAGAGCACAGGGTAGGGCAGTGTGAGCAGAACCAGCGGTGTTGTTTGACTTAGCAAACGAGGATCGGATGTCGTCGATCTTCTTTTCAAAATGGTTGACGAAGTCATCTGCAGAGAGGGAGGAGGGGGGAGGGGAGGAGGATTCAGGAGGGAGGAGAATGTGGCAAAGAGCTTCCTAGGGTTAGAGGCAGATGCTTGGAATTTAGAGTGGTAGAAAGTGGCTTTAGCAGCAGAGACAGAGGAGGAAAATGTAGAGAGGAGGGAGTGAAAGGATGCCAGGTCCGCAGGGAGGCGAGTTTTCCTCCATTTCCGCTCGGCCTTCCGGAGCCCTGTTCTGTGAGCTCGCATTGAGTCGTCAAGCCACGGAGCGGGAGGGGAGGACCGAGACGGCCTGGAAGATAGGGGACATAGAGAGTCAAAGGATGCAGAAAGGGAGGAGAGGAGGGTTGAGGAGGCAGAATCAGGAGATAGGTTGGAGAAGGTTTGAGCAAAGGGAAGAGATGATAGGATGGAAGAGGAGAGAGTAGCGGGGGAGAGAGAGCGAAGGTTGGGACGGCGTGATACCATCCGAGTAGGGGCAGTGTGGGAAGTGTTGGATGAGAGCGAGAGGGAAAAGGATACAAGGTAGTGGTCGGAGATTTGGAGGGGAGTTGCAATGAGGTTAGTGGAAGAACAGCATCTAGTAAACATGAGGTCGAGCGTATTGCCTGCCTTGTGAGTAGGGGGAGAAGGTGAGAGGGTGAGGTCAAAAGAGGAGAGGAGTAGAAAGAAGGAGGCAGAGAGGAATGAGTCAAAGGTAGACGTGGGGAGGTTAAAGTCGCCCAGAACTGTGAGAGGTGAGCCGTCCTCAGGAAAGGAGCTTATCAAGGCATCAAGCTCATTGATGAACTCTCCGAGGGGACCTGGAGGGCGATAAATGATAAGGATGTTAAGCTTGAAAGGGCTGGTAACTGTGACAGCATGAAATTCAAAGGAGGCGATAGACAGATGGGTAAGGGGAGAAAGAGAGAATGACCACACATGGGAGAGATAAGGATCCCTATGCCACCACCCCGCTGACCAGAAGCTCTCGGGTGTGCGAGAACACGTGGGCGGACGAAGAGAGAGCAGTAGGAGTAGCAGTGTTATCTGTGGTGATCCATGTTTCTGTCAGTGCCAAGAAGTCGAGGGACTGGAGGGAGGCATAGGCTGAGATGAACTCTGCCTTGTTGGCTGCAGATCGGCAGTTCCAGAGGCTACCGGAGACCTGAACTCCACGTGGGTCGTGCGCGCTGGGACCACCAGATTAGGGTGGCAGCGGCCACGCGGTGTGGAGCGTTTGTATGGTCTGTGCAGAGAGGAGAGAACAGGGATAGACAGACACATAGTTGACAGGCTACAGAAGAGGCTACGCTAATGCAAGGAGATTGGAATGACAAGTGGACTACACGTCTCGAATGTTCAGAAAGTTAAGCTTACGTAGCAAGAATCTTATTGACTAAAATTATTAAAAATGATACAGTACTGCTGAAGTAGGCTAGCTGGCAGTGGCTGCGTTGTTGACTTTGTAGGCTAGCTGACAGTGGCTGCGTTGTTGACACTACACTAATCAAGTCGTTCCGTTGAGTGTAGTAGTTTCTACAGTGCTGCTATTCGGGGCCTAGCTGGCTAGCTAGCAGTGTTGATTACGTTACGTTGCGTTAAAAGAACGACAATAGCTGGCTAGCTAACCTAGAAAATCTCTCTAGACTACACAATTATCTTTGATACACAGACGGCTATGTAGCTAGCTATGTAGCTAGCTACGATCAAACAAATCAAACCGTTGTGCTGTAATGAAATGAAATGAAAAATGTGATACTACCTGTGGAGCGAAGCGGAATGCGACCGGGTTGTTGAGTGCGGAAGTTCTATTCAGTAGATGTTGGCTAGCTGTTGGCTAGCTAGCAGTGTCTCCTACGTTAAGGACGACAAATAGCTGGCTAGCTAACCTCGGTAAATTAAGATAATCACTCTAAGACTACACGCTCTAAACTACACAATTATCTTGGATACGAAGACAGCAAAGACAACTATGTAGCTAGCTAACACTACACTAATCAAGTCGTTCAGTTGAGTGTAATAGTTTCTACAGTGCTGCTATTCGGTAGACGGTGGACGTTTGCTAGCTGGCTAGCTGCTGGGCAGATAGCAGTGTAGACTACGTTAGGACGACGAAATACGAAGTTGCAATAGAAGTGCTGACTGTTTCACTTTGTTGTCCTCTTTCTTTTCCTTTTTCTTCTGTCCTTCTTTTGTCCTTATTTTGTCTTCCTTTCTTCTGTTAACTAGATATTTTTTGTTGTATTGTATTTTTTGTCAATTCTGTTTGACGAGTTCAAACCGCTTGTCAGAGAGGAAGGTGTGATCTTTCAACTTTGTTGAGAGGAAAGGGCTTGGTATGTGTGTAAACCACATAGAAAGAGGCAAGGTGAGAGGTTTCACTCTTGTTCAAATCTGTTGGACGGAGACAGATCTCTGGTGTAAATGGAAAGGTGCACACAGCACAGAGGAGCGAAGGAGACGAGACCAAAAATACAATGAGAACAAGCGGACATAAACGCTCATAAAAACAAAAAATAACAAAACATTGATTCTTGTGATACAGGCATTTGGAATATCGCGCAAAAACATGAATTCGAATGAAACAAATTTGTTCGATATATCGCCCAGCCTTACTATAGGTTGCATGTTGTATGCCATTTAATTTGCAAACAAATGCTGATTAGTGGGTGTTTTCTACATCTGGCATCAATTTGAGTGACTTTTTATGTGTGTTGGTGAAGCAGCCTTCAACCCATAGCATTTAAAGTGTGGGTGTTGTTGTTGGGAAACTGCATTGAATTAAAGGCTCTTATCTCAGTGGCCCTGTCATGTTTGTCATTTATTGTCATGTCTTGTCCCTGTGCTCCCCATGCTATTCGTTTCCCTCTGCTGGTCTTGTTTGGTTCTATCCCTCTCTCTCCCCCTCCCTCTCTCACTCTCTCGCTCTCTCTTCTCTCTGTCGTTCCGTTCCTGCTCCCAGCTGTTCCTATTCCCCTAATCATCATTTAGTCTTCCCACACCTGTTCCCGATCCTTTCCCCTGATTAGATTCCCTATTTATTCCTTTGTAATCCGTTCCTGTTCCGTCGGTTCCTTATATTGTATTCACCATGCTGTGATTGCGTTTCGCCCTGTCCTGTCGTGTTTTTTGCCGTGATTGTGTATCACCCTGTTCTGTCGTGTTTTGTGCCTTCATCAGACGCTGCGTGTGAGCAGGTGTCTCAGTCGACTACGGCCTGCGCCTACCCGAGCGACCTGCAGTCTGTGGCCGCTTCTCCAGTTGTTTTCCCCTCTACAAATCTAGAGGATGTCAGTTATTCCGTTTTGAACATTATTAAACTCTGCTTCTGTTAAGTCGCTTTTGGGTCCTCTTTTACCAGCATGACAGAAGGAACCGACCAAGGAATGGACCCAGCGACTTCAGACGCTCGTTACACTGCCGTCGAGTTCCAAGGAGCCATGCTCGGCAGACACGAGCAGGAATTGTCTGCTGCTCGCCATGCCGTGGAGAACCTGGCCGCTCAGGTTTCCGACCTCTCTGGACAGTTCCAGAGTCTACGTCTCGTGCCACCTGTTACTCCCTGGCCTGCCGAGCCTCCAGAACCCAGGGTTAATAACCCACCTTGCTACTCCGGGCAGCCCACTGAGTGCCGCTCCTTTCTCACGCAGTGTGAGATTGTGTTCTCTCTCCAACCCCACACATACTCTAGAGAGAGAGCTCGGGTTGCTTACGTCATTTCACTCCTTACTGGCCGGGCTCGAGAATGGGGCACAGCTATCTGGGAGGCAAGGGCTGATTGCTCTAACAGATTCCAGAACTTTAAAGAGGAGATGATTCGGGTTTTTGACCGTTCAGTTTTTGGTGAGGAGGCTTCTAGGGCCCTGGCTTCCTTATGCCAAGGTGAACGGTCCATAACGGATTATTCCATTGAGTTTCGCACTCTTGCTGCCTCTAGTGAGTGGAACGAGCCGGCGCTGCTCGCTCGTTTTCTGGAGGGACTCCACGCAGCGGTTAAGGATGAGATTCTTTCCCGGGAGGTTCCTTCAGATGTGGACTCTTTGATTGCTCTCGCCATCCGCATAGAACGACGGGTAGATCTTCGTCACCGGGCTCGTGGAAGAGAGCTCGCATCAACGGTGTTTCCCTGCTCCGCATCGCAACCATCTCCCTCCTCTGGCTTTGAGACTGAGCCCATGCAGCTGGGAGGGATTCGCATCTCGAATAAGGAGAGGGAACAGAGGATCACCAACCGCCTGTGCCTCTATTGCGGAGTTGCTGGACATTTTGTTATTTCATGTCCAGTAAGAGGCCAGAGCCCATCAGTAAGCGGAGGGCTACTGGTGAGCGCTACTACTCAGGTCCCTTCATCTAGATCTTGTACTACTATGTCGGTCCATCTACGCTGGACCGGTTCGGGTGCTACATGCAGTGCTTTGATTGACTCTGGGGCTGAGGGTTGTTTCATGGACGAAGCATGGGCTCGGAAACATAACATTCCTTTCAGACCGTTAGACAGGCCTACGCCCATGTTTGCCTTAGATGGTAGTCATCTTCCCAGTATCAAATTTGAGACACTACCTTTAACTCTCACAGTATCTGGTAACCACAGTGAGACTATGTCTTTTTGATTTTCCGTTCACCGTTTACACCTGTTGTTTTGGGTCACCCCTGGCTTGTATGTCATAATCCTTCTATTAATTGGTCTAGTAATTCTATCCTATCCTGGAACGTTTCTTGTCATGTGAAGTGTTTAATGTCTGCCATCCCTCCCATTTCTTCTGTCCCTACTTCTCAGGAGGAACCTGGCGATTTGACAGGAGTGCCGGAGGAATATCATGATCTGCGCACGGTCTTCAGTCGGTCCCGAGCCAACTCCCTTCCTCCTCACCGGTCGTATGATTGTAGTATTGATCTCCTTCCGGGGACCACTCCTCCTCGAGGTAGACTATACTCTCTGTCGGCTCCCGAACGTAAGGCTCTCGAGGATTATTTGTCTGTGTCTCTTGACGCCGGTACCATAGTGCCTTCTTCCTCTCCGGCCGGGGCGGGGTTCTTTTTTGTTAAGAAGAAGGACGGTACTCTGCGCCCCTGCGTGGATTATCGAGGGCTGAATGACATAACGGTTAAGAATCGTTATCCGCTTCCCCTTATGTCATCAGCCTTCGAGATTCTGCAGGGAGCCAGGTGCTTTACTAAGTTGGACCTTCGTAACGCTTACCATCTCGTGCGCATCAGAGAGGGGGACGAGTGGAAAACGGCGTTTAATACTCCGTTAGGGCATTTTGAGTACCGGGTTCTGCCGTTCGGTCTCGCCAATGCGCCAGCTGTTTTTCAGGCATTAGTTAATGATGTTCTGAGAGACATGCTGAACATTTTTGTTTTTGTCTATCTTGACGATATCCTGATTTTTTCTCCGTCACTCGAGATTCATGTTCAGCACGTTCGACGTGTTCTACAGCGCCTTTTAGAGAATTGTCTCTACGTAAAGGCTGAGAAGTGCTCTTTTCATGTCTCCTCCGTTACTTTTCTCGGTTCTGTTATTTCCGCTGAAGGCATTCAGATGGATTCCGCTAAGGTCCAAGCTGTCAGTGATTGGCCCGTTCCAAGGTCACGTGTCGAGTTGCAGCGCTTTTTAGGTTTCGCTAATTTCTATCGGCGTTTCATTCGTAATTTCGGTCAAGTTGCTGCCCCTCTCACAGCTCTTACTTCTGTCAAGACGTGTTTTAAGTGGTCCGGTTCCGCCCAGGGAGCTTTTGATCTTCTAAAAGAACGTTTTACGTCCGCTCCTATCCTCGTTACTCCTGACGTCACTAGACAATTCATTGTCGAGGTTGACGCTTCAGAGGTAGGCGTGGGAGCCATTCTATCCCAGCGCTTCCAGTCTGACGATAAGGTTCATCCTTGCGCTTATTTTTCTCATCGCCTGTCGCCATCTGAGCGCAACTATGATGTGGGTAACCGTGAACTGCTCGCCATCCGCTTAGCCCTAGGCGAATGGCGACAGTGGTTGGAGGGGGCGACCGTTCCTTTTGTCGTTTGGACAGACCATAAGAACCTTGAGTACATCCGTTCTGCCAAACGACTTAATGCCCGTCAAGCTCGTTGGGCGTTGTTTTTCGCTCGTTTCGAGTTTGTGATTTCTTACCGTCCGGGTAGCAAGAACACCAAGCCTGATGCCTTATCCCGTCTGTTTAGTTCTTCTGTGGCTTCTACTGATCCCGAGGGGATTCTTCCTTATGGGCGTGTTGTCGGGTTAACAGTCTGGGGAATTGAAAGACAGGTTAAGCAAGCACTCACGCACACTGCGTCGCCGCGCGCTTGTCCTAGTAACCTCCTTTTCGTTCCTGTTTCCACTCGTCTGGCTGTTCTTCAGTGGGCTCACTCTGCCAAGTTAGCGGGTCATCCCGGTGTTCGAGGCACTCTTGCGTCTATTCGCCAGCGCTTTTGGTGGCCGACTCAGGAGCGTGACACGCGCCGTTTCGTGGCTGCCTGTTCGGACTGCGCGCAGACTAAGTCGGGTAACTCTCCTCCTGCCGGTCGTCTCAGACCGCTCCCCATTCCTTCTCGACCATGGTCTCACATTGCCTTAGACTTCATTACCGGTCTGCCTTTGTCTGCGGGGAAGACTGTGATTCTGACGGTTGTCGATAGGTTCTCTAAGGCGGCACATTTCATTCCCCTCGCTAAACTTCCTTCCGCTAAGGAGACGGCACAAATCATTATTGAGAATGTATTCAGAATTCATGGCCTCCCGTTAGACGCCGTTTCAGACAGAGGTCCGCAATTCACGTCACAGTTTTGGAGGGAGTTCTGTCGTTTGATTGGTGCGTCCGTCAGTCTCTCTTCCGGGTTTCATCCCCAGTCTAACGGTCAAGCAGAGAGGGCCAATCAGACGATTGGTCGCATACTACGCAGCCTTTCTTTCAGAAACCCTGCGTCTTGGGCAGAACAGCTCCCCTGGGCAGAATACGCTCACAATTCGCTTCCTTCGTCTGCTACCGGGTTATCTCCGTTTCAGAGTAGTCTGGGTTACCAGCCTCCTCTGTTCTCATCCCAGCTTGCCGAGTCCAGCGTTCCCTCCGCTCAAGCGTTTGTCCAACGTTGTGAGCGCACCTGGAGGAGGGTGAGGTCTGCACTTTGCCGTTACAGGGCACAGACGGTGAGAGCCGCCAATAAACGCAGGATTAAGAGTCCAAGGTATTGTTGCGGCCAGAGAGTGTGGCTTTCCACTCGCAACCTTCCTCTTACGACAGCTTCTCGTAAGTTGACTCCGCGGTTCATTGGTCCGTTCCGTGTCTCCCAGGTCGTCAATCCTGTCGCTGTGCGACTGCTTCTTCCGCGACATCTTCGTCGCGTCCATCCTGTCTTCCATGTCTCCTGTGTTAAGCCCTTTCTTCGCACCCCGTTCGTCTTCCCTCCCCCTCCCGTCCTTGTCGAGAGCGCACCTATTTACAAGGTACATAAAATTATGGACATGCGTTCTCGGGGACGGGGTCACCAATACCTAGTGGATTGGGAGGGTTACGGTCCTGAGGAGAGGAGTTGGGTTCCGTCTCGGGACGTGCTGGACCGTTCGCTCATCGATGATTTCCTCCGTTGCCGCCAGGATTCCTCCTCGAGTGCGCCAGGAGGCGCTCGGTGAGTGGGGGGTACTGTCATGTTTGTCATTTATTGTCATGTCTTGTCCCTGTGCTCCCCATGCTATTCGTTTCCCTCTGCTGGTCTTGTTTGGTTCTATCCCTCTCTCTCTCCCCCTCCCTCTCTCACTCTCTCGCTCTCTCTTCTCTCTGTCGTTCCGTTCCTGCTCCCAGCTGTTCCTATTCCCCTAATCATCATTTAGTCTTCCCACACCTGTTCCCGATCCTTTCCCCTGATTAGATTCCCTATTTATTCCTTTGTAATCCGTTCCTGTTCCGTCGGTTCCTTATATTGTATTCACCATGCTGTGATTGCGTTTCGCCCTGTCCTGTCGTGTTTTTTGCCGTGATTGTGTATCACCCTGTTCTGTCGTGTTTTGTGCCTTCATCAGACGCTGCGTGTGAGCAGGTGTCTCAGTCGACTACGGCCTGCGCCTACCCGAAGCGACCTGCAGTCTGTGGCCGCTTCTCCAGTTGTTTTCCCCCTCTACAAATCTAGAGGATGTCAGTTATTCCGTTTTGAACATTATTAAACTCTGCTTCTGTTAAGTCGCTTTTGGGTCCTCTTTTACCAGCATGACAGGCCCATGTGCATTCTAACGGTGCTTGCATGGTGCTAGCTGCCAAAACAAAGTTACTTGGCAGGAGAGAAACAGGGAGAGGGACACAGGTGTATCATCATTGGACCAGCATATGGACTGACAAGTTCCTAAATCACACACACACACACACACACACACACACACACACACACACACACACACACACACACACACACACACACACACACACACACACACACACACACACACACACACACACACACACACACACACACACACACACACACACACACACACACACACACACACACACACACACACACACACACACACACACACACACATAGTGCTTTAGTTGATAAAGTTCCCAAACCCACCATGTACAAAACACCGTTCTTCTTCACCCAGCTGTTCTCTTTCCACCCTCTGAGCTGTCACAGAACTATCCTACCAGTTGTCATTATCAAAAGGTTTGTGACACCTTTTAACTAGCCTCTACCAGACTTGGCCTCAATTTGAATTGAAGGCAGAATATTCAGGAAGTGATTTGAACTTAACATTCAGAAATGGTAGAACTTGAAATAAATAGATTTTACTTTTCAGTTTATTGAGAAGTCATTGAAAATAAATGCCCTTTTTGAATTATTGAATTGTCATTTTTGTTTTTATTCAAACTGAGCCCAACCCTGGCCTCGACATACATCTTCTCTTATAAGCATCTGGGTAAGAGTGATAGAGAGGATGCATCTCAATAGCCTCAAGTACAATCCTCTCCTTGACCTATTTCTTTTTTGTTTCCTGATGTGAAAGACCTGGTCAGTTAAAAGCAGAAGGAATTCCTAGAAGGCATGAGATTGAACAGCTTGGAGGTAAATATGTCAATAGAATCATCAAATCAAATGCTATTTGTTTCATGTGCCGAATACAACAGGAGTAGACCTTGCCGTGAAATGCTTACTGACAAGCCCTTAGCAAAGAATGCCGTTAAGAAAAATAAGAGGTGAGAAAAAGATTTACTAAATATACTAAAGTAGAAAATAAAAGAGCAACAATAAAATAACAACGAGACTATATACAGGGGGTACCAGTAACGAGTTGATGTGTGGGGGTACAAGTTAGTAGAGAGAATGCCAAGAGTGTGCAAAGCTGTCATCAAGTCAAAGGGTGGCTATTTTAAAGAATCTCAAATATAAAATATATATTGACTTGTTTAACACTTGTTTGGTTACTACATGATTCAATATGTGTTATTTCATAGTTATCATGTCTTCACTATCATTCTACAATGTAGAAAATAGTCAAAAATAAAGAAAAATCAGTAGGTGTGTTCAAACTTTTGACTGGTACTGTACATGTACAGTGGGGCAAAACAGTATTTAGTCAGCCACCAATTGTGCAAGTTCTCCCAGTTAAAAATATGAGAGAGGCCTGTAATTTCCATCATAGGTACACTTCAACTATGACAGACAAAATGAGAAAAATTAATACAGCCATTAATACAGGTAACGAGTGGAGGACAGAGGAGCCTCTTAAAGAAGAAGTTACAGGTCTGTGAGAGCCAGAAGTCTTGCTTGTTTGTAGGTGACCAAATACTTATTTTCCACCAAAATATTGCAAATAAATTCATTAAAAATCCTACAATGTGATTTTCTAGATTTTTCTTTTCTCATTTTGTCTGTTATAGTTGAAGTGTACCTAATGATGAAAATTACAGGCCTCTCATCTTTTTAAGTGGGAGAACTTGCACAATTGGTGGCTGACTAAATACTTTTTTGCCCCACTGTATGTAGGGGTAAAGTCACTATTGTCACGAACCGGCTCAAAGCCCGTAACAAAGGGAGACAACGTGGAGATAAGGAGTAACAAAAGATATATTTATTAACTAAAGCAACTAAGGAAAATATCCAATGGTGTGTGTAATCAGTAGTCCATAGTGCAAGTGAGTGTTTTGCATGCATGAATGTGATAATGCAGGGTGTTGAAAGGTGCCAAAGCACACAAACAAAAGGCCACCAAGAACCACACCACAATCTACAACAGGTGTCTGCATGGAGAGAGTCTCCTCCATGAATGTTGAAGAGGGCTATTTATCCTGAAACCCCACCTCTTTAAGGAATACCTAGGATAGGTTAAGTAATCCCTCTCACCCCACCCCCCCTAAGTTTTAGATGCACTATTGTTAAGTGACTGTCCCACTGGATGTCATAAGGTGAATGCACCAATTTGTAAGTCGCTCTGGATAAGAGCGTCTGCTAAATGACTTAAATGTAAATGTAAATGTATCCTGGGCGTCCCAAATTGACACAGGCCTCCCGCGTCCCAAATTGACACAGGCCTCCCGCGTCCCAAATTGACACAGGCCTCCCGCGTCCCAAATTGACACAGGCCTCCCGCGTCCCAAATTGACACAGGCCTCCCGCGTCCCAAATTGACACAGGCCTCCCGCGTCCCAAATTGACACAGGCCTCCCGCGTCCCAAATTGACACAGGCCTCCCGCGTCCCAAATTGACACAGGCCTCCCGCGTCCCAAATTGACACAGGCCTCCGCGTCCCAAATTGACACAGGCCTCCCGCGTCCCAAATTGACACAGGCCTCCCGCGTCCCAAATTGACACAGGCCTCTGCGTCCCAAATTGACACAGGCCTCTGCGTCCCAAATTGACACAGGCCTCTGCGTCCCAAATTGGTGAGGGGTTATGTGTTCACACCTCCACCTGCCCCATCCAACCTCCTCCTCCCCAGACCTCAGCAACCTTTGCGCATAGGAAGCAATATTTAAGAGGAAAGAAGAACACAAGACCAGGAGGGAACAGACAGGAAAGATAGAACATGACAACCCGAAACAATGGTCAGTCACGTAAACATTCAGGAACATGGCACAAAAGACCAACAGCTACAAACTCCAACGAAAAGAACATCAGGGTCCTTCTTAATTTTTACAACTCCCAACGATTCATAGTCACTTCCAACGATTCATAGTCACTTCCAACGATTCATAGTCACTTCCAACGAAACAGAATTTCACTAATTTCAATCATTTAAGCTTGTAGTGTTCAGCGATCTTCAACAGCTGTTCTTAAGTACATAATTCTAACAGGTCCTCTGATGGAAAGCGAATGAACTTGTATACATGAGACACCATAGTCATAAGTAAGTAATCTTGCTCAACCCCTCTGCTGAGCACATCAGACCACAACCAGAGAAATGACAATCACCCTGAGCACCACAGAAGAGAGATGAGGTACGGAGCTTCCCCAAAACCTACAATAACTCAACCCTAGTCTTCGTGCAGATTTGCGGTGGGTATTTACGCACTGTAGCCCGCTGGCAAGGAAATAGAACTCCCCAGCATGCTGGCAAATTCCACCAAGCCACGGACGTGCCCCCGAGACAACTGCTCAGTCCACAGACACCACACAAAAATAACAAACATTAACCATGCCCAACATATTCCAAAAAATGAAACACGTCGCTAAACCTATCAGGGGAAAAAGGCTATAGCTCCGGGTAGCAAGTTCCACTACCCTACCCCCCAAATCTCCCACCGAGGTACACAGCAGATTACTCACTTCAGACTGACGTCCCAACAGAAAGTAGAACAAGAGTTCAGGCTAGGCAGGGCCTGGAAACTAACCATTATACTCTCTCCAACGCAGCACACAAACCAAACAACAGAGGCAACCAATACTGGGCCGATCACACTCAAACACCATATTCAAACTAAACACGTACCTCCACGGTCTCCCAAACCAATAGTTCAAAGATCCCGGACGAGCCCCCACTTGTCACGAACCGGCTCAAAGCCCGTAACAAAGGGAGACAACGTGGAGATAAGGAGTAACAAAAGATATATTTATTAACTAAAGCAACTAAGGAAAATATCCAATGGTGTGTGTAATCAGCATGAATGTTGAAGAGGTCTATTTATCCTGGGAGACACCTGGCCCAGGTGTTTCCCATGTAGCTGACGACCCTCTCAACTCCGCCCACTGGCATCCTAATAAGGAAACAAGAACAAAGACAGAATACGGCAGACAGAGTGGGAGGGTCGTCACACTATGCATAGATAAAAAAAACAGCGAGCAGCAGCTGTGTAAAAAAACAGTGGGGGTCAATGCAAATAGTCCGGGTAGCCATTTGATTAGCTCTTCAGTGGTTTTATGGCTTGGGGGTAGATTAAGAAGCATTCTGGACTTAGACTTGGCGTTCTTGCCATGCGTTAGCAGAGAGAGTAGTCTATGATTAGGGTGGCAGGAGTCTTCCTCTGACACTGCCTGGTATATAGGCCCTGAATGGCAGGAAGCTTGGCCCCAGTGATGTACTGGGCCGTACTCACTACCCTCTGTCGTGCCTTGTGGTGGGAGGCTGAGCAATTGCTATACCAGGCGATGATGCAACCAGTCAGGATGCTCTCAATGGTGCAGCTGTAGAACTTTTTGAGGATCAGAGGACACATGCCAAACCTTTTCAGTCTCGTGAGGGGGAATAGGCATTCCCGTGCCATCTTCATGACTATCTTGGTGTGTTTGGACCATGATAGTTTGTTGAGAAGCTCTCAACCTGCTCCCTTACAGCCCCATCAATGAGAATGGGGGCATGCTCGGTCCACCTTTTTCTGTAGTCCACAATCATCTCCTTTGTCTTGACCATGTTGAGGGAGATGTTGTTGTTCTAGCACCACACTGCATTGTCTCTGACTTACTCCTCCATATAGGCTGTCTCATTGTAGGCGGTGATCAGGCCTACCACCGTTTTGTCATCGGAAAACGTATTGATGGTGTTGGAGTCGTGCATGGCAATGCAGTCATGGGTAAACAGGGATTACAGGAGGGGACTAAGCACGCACCCCTGAGGGGCCCCTGTGTTGAGGATCATCTGCGTGGCAGATGTGTTGTTGCCTACCCTTACCACCCGGGGGTGGCCTATCAGGCAGTCCAGGATCCAGGTGCAGGTGTTTGGGTCAATGGTCCTTAGCTTAGTGATGAGCTTTGTGGGCCCTATGGTGTTGAACGCTGAGCTGTAGTCAATGACCAGCATTCTCACGTGGGTGTTCCTTTAGTCCAAGTGGGAAAGGGCAGTGTTGAGTGTAATAGAGACTCTGTCATCTGTTGATCTGTTTGGGCGGTATGCAAATTGGAGTGGGTCAGGGGTTTCTGTGATGATGGTGTTCATGTGAGCACGTCATGGCTACAGACGTGAATTTAAAACCTCTCTGGGATATGTGGGACGCTAGCGAGTGAAAATGCAGAGCGCCAATTTCAAATAAATTACTATAAAAATCCAACTTTCATGAAATCACACGTGTAAGATACCAAATTAAAGCTACACTTGTTGTGAATCCAGCCAACATGTCAGATTTCAAAAAGGCTTTTTGGCAAAAGAAAATGATGATATTATCTGAGGATAGCATCTCCATAAACAAAGATAGAGAAGCATATTTCAACCCTGCAGGCGCGACACAAAACGCATATATACAAATATAATTCATTCCTTACCTTTGACAAGCTTCCTTTGTTGGCATTCCAATATGTCCCATAAACATCACAAATGATAATTTTGTTCGATTAATTCTGTCGATATATATCCAAAATGTCAATTTATTTGGCGCATTTGATCCAGAAAAACACCGGTTCCAACTTGTGCAACGTAACTACAAAATATCTCAAAAGTTACCTGTAAACTTTGCCAAAACAACTTTGGGTAATTTTATAATCGATAAAATTTAAGACGAGATGATCTGTGTTCAATACTGGAGGAAAACAAACTGTAGCTAGCTTTCTGGTCTCGCATCTCTAACAGTACACTACAAGTGACCCTCGTTTTGAACAGGGCTACTTCTTCATTACACAAAGGAAAAACCTCAACCAATTTCTAAAGACTGGTGACATCCAGTGGAAGCGGTAGGAACTGCAAGAAGGTCTCTTAGAAATCTGGACTCCCAGTGAAAACACATTGAAAAGAGAGTGACCTCAAAAACAACAAAAAAATCGAAATGGTTTGTCCTCTGGGTTTCACCTGCTAAATAAGTTCTGCTATACTCACAGACATGATTCAAACAGTTTTAGAAACTTTAGAGTGTTTTCTATCCAAATCTACTAATAATATGCATATCTTATCTTCTGGGGACGAGTAGCAGGCAGTTGAATTTGGGAATGCATTTCATCTGGACATGAAAATACTGCTCCCTGTCACCAAAAAGTTGCCCTTTATTTAACTTGGCAAGTCACTTCAGAACAAATTCTTATTTACAATGACAGTCTACAACAACCAAATCCAGACACTGGTATGGCCAATTGTGTGCCCCCCTATGGAACTCCAAATCACAGCCTGGATTTGAACCAGTGTGCCTGTAGTGACACCTCTAGCACTGAGATGCATTGCCTTAGACCACTGCACCACTCGGGAGCCCTATTTAGGTAGCTTACCTTGGTGTTCTTGGGCACAGGTGTTCTTGGGCACAGGGACTATGTTGTTCTGCTTGAAACATGTAGGTATTACAGACTTGGCCAGGGACAGGTTGAAAATGTAATTGATGACACTTGCCAGTTGATCAGCGCATGCTCGGAGTACACATCCTGGTAATTCGTCTGGCCCTGCGGCCTTGTGAAGGTTGGCCTGGTTAAAGGTCTTCATACTCTACCCCAGGTGAGGAAAACCTCAAGACTAATATTAGATATTGCGCACTGGCTGTTATTGACAAATAGACACAGACCGCCACCACTTGTCTTACCGGAGGCAGCTGTTCTGTCTTGCCAATGCAAATCATAAAAGTAAACATAATTGTTTACAACTCTGCTTTTATTTCTCCTAACTATGTGCAAGGCGTATGGCTCGTTAGGGCAGTGAGTGTTTTACAAAAGGGATTCATCAGACCAAACTGACTCCACAGGGGCTTCATTGTTTGGGTCCTGGGAGAGAACCCAGGCCTGAGCCAAAGTGTTTTTTTTTGTTTAGACACAGCCGAACGAAACAGTACAGATGGAGACCATGGTTGGAAACGTATCTTGGTCTTCTTGTAAACATGCCTCATGCTCTTGTTTTTACCTCTCCTGACCTTTCACATTTGACCTTAGAACCCGCCATTATGTTTAGATTTGTAGCCTGGACTCTAGCGTGGTAGCCTGGATCCAGAGTTCCATAGTCTCATGGTTCGCTTAACCTTGCAGTTTGATGAATGGTGGTATAAACAGATGAACTAGACTAAATGAATAATTAAGCATTTTGCATTGTCATGGCAATATGATAAATGGTCTCCGTCATATCTAGAGATCACACACACATCTGTGGCTGGGTGGGGGCTATTATGTCTGGTATCAGTCAAGAGGAATGTAGGAAAAGTTTAAAAGAAAACAAGCTGGTTTCAGGAATGGAGGGAGGAAAAGAGGTGGAGAGGAAATGTAAGCAGAGAGAACATGCAGAAGAGAGGTTTACATTGGGGAAACATGGGAGGAAGAATAGGAGTAGTAATGTTAACAGTCTTTCTTAGTAGACAATTGTGCGCTGTGTTGTCCGACTGATATGTGTGCACTTAACCTCTCTCACATTGAATTGTTGACATGCTTTTGCATCTTCATTTGATGTCATTTCATAGATTTATCTCAGTCAATTGCGTTTTTCTCCTATATTTTACTTTTTTTTAAAACTGGGAACTCATTATGCATCATTATTATTTATCTCTGACTGTCTGCATGACCAATCTTACTGTTTCTTACAATCTCAATCTTACTATCTCATCTCAAACTTTATCTTTCGTAGCACCCCTTTCAGAATGCCAGGAGAACGATTGATGGCGAGCGGTTCTGATGTGGGCCGTTTCCATGGCAATGCCCTGACCATAGTGGAGGCAAACAACCAGGAGGAGGCGGAGTCTAAGGAGCAAGGGGCTCTCTCTCGGGTGTTCGGAAGATATGCTGCTGCTGGCCACGCCAGAGCAGCTTGTACGATACAGTTGTCACGGACGAAGTGGTGAAAAAGGCCCCGCTTCCTGAGCCCCCTCAGCCCCACACTGGAGACAATCAGCTGGAAGGTATAGTCTCAGTCGAGTTAATTAGTTCATAATGGTAAGCCCATGTAGATGGGAAAAATCCTGGCCCTACCTATAAGCAATGACCATTGCATTACATTTTTCAATTTCTCTCTCTCTCTGTCAGAGTTGATGTTGTCAGTGCACTCGCTGGATCTACTGAGCTCTAAAACGGGTCAGAATCGCATGGAGCATCACACCGACCGTTACCATGGCAATGCACTCATCATCCGACGTGGCCAGACCTTCCAGATAGAACTGGACCTGTCGCGACCTTTTAACTCCAACACAGACAAACTCCACCTGGACCTCAGGACAGGTAAGTCTGACCTTGATGTCTGTCACAATAAAGGGAACACAGGTTAGTATTCCTTATTTAACCAGGTATAGAGAGAAGAGAGAGCGAGGAGAGTGAGAGAGAGGGAGGGGAGAGAGAGGGATAGAAAGAGGGAAAGAACCTAGGTAGGCCATTTAGCAGACGCTTTTATCCAAAACGCCTTACAGTCATGTGTGCATACATTCTACATATGGGTGGTCCCGGGAATCGAACCCACTACCCTGGCGTTACAAGCGCCATGCTCTACCAACTGAGCTACAGAAGGACCATAGAACAAGTTCTCATTTACAACTGGGACCTGGCCAAGATAAAGCAAAGCAGTGCGACACAAACAACAACACAGGCATGCACACACACACACACACACAGACAACACATGGAATAAACAAGCGTACAGTCAATAACACAATAGAAAATAAATACATTTGTCTATATACAGTGTGTGCAAATGGTGTGAAGGTAAGGCAATAAATAGGCCATAGTAGCAAAGTAATTACAATTTAGCCAATAAACACTGGAGTGATAGATGTGCAGATGATGATGTGCAAGTGGAAATACTGGTGTGCAAATGAGCAGAAAAGTCAATAAAAAAAACAATATGAGGATGAGATAGGTAGATTGGATGGGCTATTTACAGATGGGCTATGTACAGCTGCAGCGATTGGTTAGCTGCTCAGATAGCTAGATTGGATGGGCTATTTACAGATGGGCTATGTACAGCTGCAGCGATTGGTTAGCTGCTCAGATAGCTGAGAGATCTAGTCCACAAAATACACACAGACCAAACCCACAAAACGGACCAGCACGACTGTGCCTCAAAACCTAATGTCTACCTGGCCCACCACTCCACACTGGACTTGAACAGCCTTTATGAACAGGTCCGCCTCTACAAGGCAGCAATCCCAACTGTTGCCAGGACCCTGAAGGACGTCACCCTCGACCATTGCCCCAGCACCTCACACAGGAACAACAGAGCAACGGACACCCCTCCCAGACCAGCGAGTCACCCGAAGAAAGAAGAAAGAAAGAGCCGTTAAATTCTACAACCACCTAAAAGGAAGCGATTCCCAAACCTTCCATAACAAAGCCATCACCTACAGAGAAATAAACCTGGAGAAGAGCCCCATAAGCAAGCTGGTCCTGGGGCTCTGTTCACAAACACAAACAGACCCCACAGAGCCTCAGGACAGCAACACAACTAGACCCAACCAAATCATGAGAAAACGATAAAAAATAATTACAACAAAACAGAGCGAACTGGAATTCTATTTGGCCCTAAACAGAGAGTGCACAGTGGCAGAATAACTGACCACTGTGACTGACCCATAATTAAGGAAATCTTTGACTTTGTACAGACTCTGCACTTTCTAACCTCCTGCCAAATTTATGACCACATTAGAGACACATATATCCCTGAGATTACACAGACCCACAGAGAATTTGAAAACAAATCACATTTTGATAAACTCTCATATCTATTGGGTGAAATACCACAGTGTGCAATCACAGCAGCAAGATTTGTGACCTGTTGTCACAAGAAAAGAGCAATCAGTGAAGAACAAACACCATTGTAAATAAAACCTATATTTATGTTTATTTGAACTATTTGCACATTATTACAACACTGTATATAGACATAATATGACATTTGAAATGTCTTTATTCTGTTGTAAATGTAATGTTTACTGTAAATTCTTTGAGAGAGAGAGAGAGAGAGAGAAAATCGCACTGCACACTGCCCTAACCCATATGGACAAGAGGAATACCAATGTAACAATGATGTTCATCGACTACAGCTCAGCATTTAACACCATATTACCCTCCAACTCGTCATTAAGCTCGAGTCCCTGGGTCTCAACCCCACCCTGTGCAACTGGGTCCTGGACTTTCTGACGTAACGCCCCCCAGGTGGTGAGAGTAGGAATCAACACTGGGCCCCGACAAGGGTGCGTTCTCAGCCCTCTCCTGTACTCCCTGTTCACCCATGACTGTGTGACCATGCACGCCTCCAACACAATCATCAAGTTTGCAAATGACACTACAGTGGTAGGCTTGATTACCAACAACAACGAGACGGCCTACAGGGAGGAGGTGAGAGCCCTTGGAGTGTGGTGTCAGGAAAATAACCTCACACTCAACGTCAACAAAACAAAGGAGATGGTCGTGGACTCACCTTGGGGAAGCCAGGACCCTAGCCTCCCACCAAAAAACTGAAGGTCAGAACAATCAGCCCTTGCCTCCCAGATAGCTGTGCCCCACTCTCGGGCCGGCCAGTAAGGAGTGAAATGGCGTAAGCACCCGAGCTGAAACAGCAGAGGAGCACCCCCCCCCTTATCCACATCAACTGGACAGTAGTGGAGAAGGTGGAAAGTTTTTTAAGTTCCTCGGCGTACACATCACGGACAAACTGAAATGGTCCACCCACACAGACAGCTTGGTGAAGAGGAGCGGTGGTCAGGAGGCTGAAGAAATTTGGCTTGTCACCAAAAACACTCGCAAACTTACAGCACAATCGAGACCATCCTGTCGGGCTGTACGGCAACTGCTCCACACACAACCGTAAGGCTCTCCAGAGAGTAGTGAGGTCTGCACAACGCATCACCGGGGGCAAACTACCTGCCCTCCAGGACACCTACACCACCCGATGTCACAGGAAGGCCATAAAGATCATCAAGGACAACAACCACCGGAGCCACTGCCTGTTCACCCCACTATCATTCAGAAGGCGAGGTCAGTACAGGTGCATCAAAGCTGGGACCGAGAGACTGAAAAACAGCTTCTATCTCCCTTGTTAAGGTCAACGGCATCGTGAACTTTGCCTCTGCCAGGAAACTTGGCAACAAGTGGGTCTTCCAGCAAGGCCATAACCCCAAGCACACATCAAAATCCACAAAGAAATGGTTGACCACAAAATCAACATTTTGCAATTGCCATTTCTTGAATCCCATTGAAAACCTGTGGTTTGAATTGAAGACGAAGACGCAGACGAAGAATATCAAAATGAATACTTGATCATCAAAATCTCTTTCTCTGAGCAGTTGTATTAGTATAAAATAATATATTCTCCCATATGCTTTGAGCATACAACATAGCTCAGTATTTCAATGATGTATTTGATACGGCCAATTTTGGGTGTCAATAAACTTCAGACCCCGCTGTATGTGTGAAGACGTTCTGTGTGTTTACCCTCAGTGGAGTTTTCACAGTACTCAGCTCAGTTTACCGAAGCTGAACTGAACTGCATAACAGTGACACACTTGTGGTTCACATTTGGTTTTGGCACTGTCACCCTCTGGCACAACAGGCTCTGAATTACAGTGGTGTGGATACTGTGGTTTCCTCACTTTCCTGCACAGCAGACTACACGTTACCTTTAAAGGCCGCTCGTTGTCATTCCACTATCTTACATTTATTTCAACTCCTTTAAGGTCAATTCAAGACAGTGTTTCACTGGTATAGTTTGCAGAGCTTTTTCTTGCTGTTTCTCACATGCAATTACACACACATTCACTCTGTATAAATAGTAAGCATTGGTATTTGCCAAGTGGACTGTGACGGGATTTGGAATTTCCACCCTTCTGGTTATGTGAAGACTGTGATTCCTGCCTCTGCAATAGAATGTGTGTGCCAGTCAAGTGCAGCTGTTCGCCGTATGGTGTGTTTGACTGAAAGCAGGTTTCAATGATTGCGTGTGTATTGTGGACCTTTTCTGTGTGAAGGGTGTGAGGGCTTAATTCCAAGAGATGTGCAGTAGGAATTCGATGTGGGCTGGTACGGTTTCCATCAGAGATAAGAGAACAATCAATATTCACGGCGGTCTTTGGGAGTAACACGATGGTCCTGAACACTGCATGGTTTGTTGAGATGGGTTTCAGGCACCACTACACTGTTACTACAATGATATTCCACCAATATTACACTGCTTCAATCCCCCTGAAGCTTTACCTGAAAGGGCCCCCCTATTCCCTATAGTGCACTGCACTATATAAGGGCACAATTTGGCACACGCTTGTGATGACCATAAATGATAAACTGACAAACCGTTTACTAATGTGTCTGACAGGACCCCTCCCCATGGTGTCAAAGAACACGCACGTCATCATTCAATTGGTGGAAGAGCTGGAGGACGACCGCTGGGAGGCCAAGATAGTGGAGCAGAACGGCAACAGGATCAAGCTGTCCGTCAACTCGCACGCCAAAGCTGTGATTGGCAAGTACAACGTCACCGTGACGGTGGAGTCTCCGAAGGGCGGGTCTGCAACCACACGCGACCCCAGGAAAGACATCGTCATGCTGTTCAACCCCTGGTGTGAAGGTAAAGACTGTTGGGAAATGTGGGAGGAAGGAATGAGAGAGAAGGGGGAGAAAAATAGATATTGGGAGGCAAGGTCGGCACGTTAAGGACCATACCATTGCCACTGACGTGCCAACCCCACCCCCCCGTGCTCACCTAAAGTTGACACAGTGGGTCAAACAAAGGTATCCCATTGTATCACAGTTCAGCTTCAATGCTGTATATAAGTCTAATGTTTCAATGACGTTATTCCATTGCTATAGGAACAGACCTATGACCCAATCTAAACACCAGGACCAAGTGACAGATCACAGAGTAGACGTAGAGTTCAAAAGAGCTAGGAGTTTATACACTGAGTGTACAAAACATTAGGGACACCTTCCTAAATATGGAGTTGCACCCCCTTTTGCCCTGAGAACAGCCTCAATAAGTCGGGGCATGGACTACAAGGTGTCGAAAGAGTTCCATCGGATTGCTGGCCCATGTTAACTCGGATGCTTCCCACGGTTATGTCAAGATGGCTGGATGTCCTTTGGGTGGAGGACCATTCTTGTTACTTGCGGGAAACTGTTGAGCGTGAAAAACCCAGATGCGTTGCAGTTCTTGACACAAGCCGGTGCGCCTGGCACCTACTGACATAGCAAAGGCATATGTTTTCTTGCCCATTCACCCTCTGAATGCCACACACACAATCCATGTCTCAATTGTCTCAAGGCTTAAAAATCCTTCTTTAACCTGTCTCCTCCTGGATTAAACAGGTGACATCAATAAGGGATCATAGCTTTCACCTGGATTCACCTTCCATGTCATGGAAAGACCAGGTGTTCCTAATGTTTTGTACCCTCAGTGTCTAACAGAGGCTGGCTCTAGGACTGTGCTCTATTTAGCCTCTTGGTCTCACAGAGAAGCGATAATTTGCACATAGGCGGGAAACTCAGCTCACTGCCCAATAATGTGCTGCTATCCATCATAAAGTCACAGCTTGACCCAGTGTGACCCAGAATGTTTGTTTCATTCTCTGGTTGCACGTCAAGACCACACGCACATTTGCTTGGGACTCTGGTCTTTGCCAATTCACATGTTGACCTGCTTGGCCTGTTTTCCCTTATGTTGCTATATTGTCTTTTCAATCAATCCTGTATTTTGAGGCTTCTGGAGTTTAACAAGAGAACTTCTGCGCAATTCCTGTACAAACTGCCTTGCACCGTAGGAGTATATGACAGTAATACAGCTGCTGGCAATCTGAGCGCTCTCGCTCTCTCGCTCTCTCTCTCTCTCCCTCTCTAGCTCTCTCGCTCTCTCGCTCTCTCGCTCTCTCCCTCTCTCACTCTCTCCCTCTCCCTCTCTCTCCCTCTCTCGCTCTCTCCCTCTCTCCCTCTCTCCCTCTCTCGCTCTCTCGCTCTCTCGCTCTCTCGCTCTCTCGCTCTCTCCCTCTCTCGCTCTCTCCCTCTCTCGCTCTCTCTCTCTCTCGCTCTCTCGCTCTCTCGCTCTCTCGCTCTCTCTCTCTCTACATGCTGTAGATGTTTACTAAGTAGTAAAGCCAGCCAATTCTCAGCTGCTAGATCCTGTCAACAGCTCAAATCTATACTGTACCTCCTCCCATAAAACCTTAACACAATCTCTACCCTTCCTCCCTACCTCCTTGAGATTCTACCACTCCCTCTTTATAGCATCCTCTCCCGCCATTAGTTTGTGTAGCCTTTTTTGTACCTCTTCCTTCCTCTTCCTTCCCACATCCCATCTTGACCACTGCTCCCAAACATATCGTTTAACCTCTCTGCCCCTTCTGCTAGTTCTCACCCCCCCACCCCCCACCCCCACCCTAGCTTTTCCCTCTGCCTCCCCTTCTTCTTGTCCCTCCCCCCAATAGCTTTCTCCTGTTTCACAGTGTCTCACACAGATAATCATGTCCATGTGGTCAGTAAAGACAACAAAGGGTGGAAAAGAGAGAACCAGATATTCCCATAGGGTCCTTACTCCACCCTGTGGTGTGTTATCCATTTAGGATGATTTCACACAATCCATCCCTTTTCCTCTAAATGAGTAAGGCCCCTCAGTGAGCGCCGGCCACTGTGATAGCAACATTTAAACCTATTCTAGCCTCTAGTAATAGTAAACCCTCTCCCTGCATTTTGCTAGTAGTGATTAACCCTCTCCTGGCTGCACTCACTCTCCCTGCTTTGTATGGTCCAGATAGTCATCAAATAACAGTGAATAGTCCTTGCCTCTCTCTCCGATTCTCCCCGGTGTTTATCAAATAAGTTATTTGTGGCAGATATGACTGTGTTGTGGACTTCACACCAGATTACATTTCAGAAATGTTAGGAAAAACAGAAATCATTTTTGCCATGCATAACTGAAAAACTGCATACCTAATCTTTGTTCCTCTTCCCACTCGCCCTAAGATGACACCGTGTACATGGATGATGAGGAGGAGAAGAAGGAGTATGTGCTGAATGACACGGGAAGACTCTACTACGGCACAGAGAAACAGATTGGAGATCGCACATGGAACTACGGACAAGTACGAGACGGGGAGGGAATTCAAAATCAAGTGCGGCGGCGATGATGTCTTTCTTTCGGCGAATTCCAGTCATCCTGAAAACCACCGTCGTTGAAGTCATTTATGAGCCACAGAACGAACACAAGTCATTTATGAGCCACAGAACGAACACAAGTCATTTATGAGCCACAGAACGAACACAAGTCATTTATGAGCCACAGAACGAACACAAGTCATTTATGAGCCACAGAACGAACACAAGTCATTTATGAGCCACAGAACGAACACAAGTCATTTATGAGCCACAGAACGAACACAAGTCATTTATGAGCCACAGAACGAACACAAGTCATTTATGAGCCACAGAACGAACACAAGTCATTTATGAGCCACAGAACGAACACAAGTCATTTATGAGCCACAGAACGAACACAAGTCATTTATGAGCCACAGAATGAACACAAGTCATTTATGAGCCACAGAACGAACACAAGTCATTTATGAGCCACAGAACGAACACAAGTCATTTATGAGCCACAGAACGAACACAAGTCATTTATGAGCCACAGAACGAACACAAGTCATTTGTTCATTGGTTGACCCCTAATCATGTCTTCCATCTCTCCCTGTCTGTCTGTTTCCCACTCTCTGTGCCGTTCAGTTCCTTGAGGGGATGCTGGAGGCCTGTCTCTATGTGCTGGAGAAGAGTGAGATCCCTCCGCCTGGTAGAGGGGACCCTGTCAACGTGGTCAGAGTCATATCTGCCATGGTGAGTTACCTGTCAACTTATTTGACCTCCAGTAGTGAACATACTTATTTATCATACATACACATACTTTCCCGTTGATTTATTCCTGGCGTACGTTCATTGATCTGAATTAGGTTGAGGTATGTTGATGTTCATTTCATGACCATTACTATAACGTTATGGTAATAAAAAGAAATGTAAAAGATGTGTTCTCAGTGACCTACCTGGTTAAGTAAAAACAACCACGTGCTGCTATATTTTATCCTATTGAAAACAAAACGGTCTCTCCCATTTTTTTTGTTGCGTTCCAGATCAACTCCCAAGATGACAATGGGGTCCTGGCTGGGAATTGGTCAGGGAACTATGTGGGAGGAGTTTCCCCTACAGCTTGGAATGGCAGTGTGGAGATCCTGAAGAAATACCACAAGGAGGGAGGCCTGCCTGTCAAATACGGACAGTGCTGGGTCTTCTCTGGGGTCACCACCACAGGTGTGTCAAATCAAATCAAATCAAATCACATTTAATTTCGTCACATGCGCTGGTAAGGTGCAGACCTTACCGTGAAATGCTTACTGTCAAGCCCTTAAAACCAACAATTCAGTTTTAAGAAAATAAGAATAAGAAAATATAATATTATTATTATAATGTAATAAACTAAAGTTAGAAAAGGTAACACAATAGAATAAGAGTAATGAGGCTATATACAGGGTGCACTGGTACCGAGTAAATGTGTGTTGGTATAGGTTAGTCAAGGCAATTAAGGCAAAATTAGGTAGGGATAAAGTGAATATGCATAGATAATAAACAGCGAATAGCAGCAGTGTAAAGAAATGCAAATAGTCCGGGTAGCCATTTGATTAATTGTTCAGCTTTCTTATGGCTTGGGGGGTAGAAGCTTTTAAGGAGCCTTTAGGACCTAGACTTGGCGCTCCTGGACCGCTTGCCGTGCGGTAGCAGAGAACAGCCTGTAACTTGGGTGGCTGGAGTCTTCCCCAGTGATGTACTGGGCCGTATGCACTATCTTCTGTAGCGCCTTGCAATCGGATGCAGAGCAGTTGCCATACCAGGCAGTGATGCAACCTATCAGGATGCTCTCAATGATGCACCTATATAATTGTTTGAGGATCTGGGGACCCATGCCAAATCTTTTCAGTCTCCTGAGGGGGAATAGGTGTTAACATGCCCTCTTCATGACTATCTTGGTGTATTCGGACCATGATAGGTTGTTGGTGATGTGGACACCAAGGAACTTGAATCTCTCGACCCGCTCCACTACAAGCCCCGTCGATGTGAATGGGGGCATTCTCGGTCCTACTTTTCCTGTGGGCCACGATCAGCTCCTTTGTCTTGCTCACATTGAGGGAGAGGTTATTGTCCTGGCACCACACTGCCAGGTCTCTGACTTCCTCCCTATAGGCTGTCTCATCGATGTCGGTGATCAGGCCTACCACTGTTGTGTCGTCAGCAAACTTAATGATGGTGTTGGAGTCGCGCTTGGCCATACAGTCTTAGGTGAACAGGGAGTACGGGAGAGGACTAAGCATGCACCTCTGAAGGACCCCCGTGTTGCGGATCAGCATGGCAGATGTGTTGTAGTCTACCCTTACCACCTGGGGACGACCCGTCAGGAAGTACAGGATCCAGTTGCAGATGTGTTTAGTCCCAGGGTCCTTAGCTTAGTGATGAGCTTTGTGGCACTATGGTGTTGAACACTAAGCTGTAGTCAATAAACAGCATTCTCACATAGTGTGTTCCTTTTGTCCAGGTGGGAAAGGGCAGTGTGGAGTGCAATAGAGATTGCGTCATCTGGGGATCTGTTGGGGCGTTATGCGAATTGGAGTGAGTCTAGGGTTTCCCGTCTGTAGCAAGTGCTACATAACCGGAAGGTTGTGAGTTCAAACCCCCGAGCTGACAAGGTACAAATCTGTCGTTCTGCCCCTGAACAGGCAATTAACCCACTGTTCCCAGGCCGTCATTGAAAATAAGAATATGTTCTTAACTGACTTGCCTGGTTAAATAAAGGTAAAAATTAAATAAAAAAAATTGACCCGGCAGTTATAAAATCATTTACACAAAAACCACAAAGACACACACACAATGAGAAATTGAGATTATGTGTACTACTGATTGAACTCAGCCAGCAGCTCCTGAAGAAGAAGATCACCATGGTTGGCACAGTTAGAAAGAACAAGCCTGAGCTCCCCTTGCACTCCTCACAACAAGGGGGAGCGAGGCCTTCTCATCAGTTTGCCTTCCCCCCCACCACCAATCTAGTTTCTTACCTCCCAAGGAGGAACAAGCCTGAGCTCCCCGTGCACTCCTCACAACAAGGGGGAGCGAGGCCTTCTCATCAGTTTGCCTTCACCACCACTCTAGTTTCTTACCTCCCAAAGAGGAACAAGCCTGATCTCCCCCTGCACTCCTCGCAACAAGGGGGAGAGAGGCCTTCATCAAAGGTTGCCTTCCCCCCCACCACCAATCTAGTTTCTTACCTCCCGAAGACGAACAAGAATGTGGTCCTCCTAAGCACACTGCACAAATCACTGAGATTCACAGTGATCGTGAGGACAGGAAGCCAGCCATCCTGGACAACAACCACAACAAAGGAGGCGTGGACAACCTGGACAAGGTGATTGGAACTTACAGCTGCAGGAAGACGACTGCCCGCTGGCCCCTGGTCATCTTCCATAACATCATCTTGTTCAAATCAAAATCAAATCAAATTTTATTTGTCACATACACATGGTTAGCAGATGTTAATGCGAGTGTAGCGAAATGCTCAGGTTCATCATTGATGTGTCCTCATACAATGTCTTCATGATATGGAACAAAATCAACCCTACCTGGATGCCTGGTAAGCGGAACAAGAGGAGTGTGTTCCTGGAGCAGCTGGGAAAGGCACTTATAACCCCACACATTCAAAGAAGGGAGCGCCTCCCCGCACAGCAACTTCTGCAGCACTTGAGAAAGCTGTTCAGGGGGCTGATTCTTGTCCTGATCCACCTGAGGCTGCAGCTGGGGCAGGCAAGAGGAGGAGATGCCAATTCTGCCCCCCAAAGAAGGACTGTAAAAACAAATACTATGTCCTACATGTGCTAATTAGAGTATCTTATTTTATTCTTATATATTGTTGTGGTTATACACCTTGTGGGGGGGAATAGTTTTTAAAAAATGGGAGAAGACTAGTATTTAGTAGTTGAATTCCTCATTGTACAGTATATAGGAATATATCACTATGTTGCTAAAAAAGTTCAAGACTGTTGATTCCTTCAATAAAATGCATTCAAAACTACTTTCTGCACATTTCTGCAACTTTCTTAGGCTATACAAGTGCTATCTCTTGCTAAAGAAAATGTTTACACCTATGCAGTACCTTTAACAATAATAATAATAAACCTCTGCTTTAGTAAAGAAAACCATTATGACAGGTGTGTTGTAATAAAAACGAGTGGTGTCCACTGATTAAATGCATTCTTTCTGCATTATGCAGAGGGAAAACCCAGATATTCACAAAGTTTGTGATGAATGACAGGTTGCTTCTTCATGCAAAATATATTTGGGATTTCAAATGAAATGAAACTGCTTTTATGTTAGGGGTTTAGTGGAGGCGGGTCATTTTTGACCCTTAGGACAAGGGGAGTACACAGAATGTTAAGACGACACAAGGCTCTATTTCAGTACTTTACACCCCTGCTCTCTGTGCGATCTCTCCCTTTTGCTTGCTTTTCATATCCGTGTCAATTTTGTTCATGCCTTGCCTCATTTGTGCTCCTCGCTCTCCCTCCCCCTCCTTTTCATTTTCTCTCCATCTCTCAGTGCTCAGGTGCTTGGGTATACCGTGCCGTAGTGTAACAAACTTCCAGTCGGCCCACGACACAGACGTCTCACTCACCACAGACATGTATTTTGACGAGAACATGGAGCCGTTCGACGAACTCAACACCGACTCTGTTTGGTGAGTCATCATCCACTTTAAGTAGGGCCCGGTTTTCCTGGTCACATCAAATGCGTCTAATCTGCCACAAGTTTAAAGTGTGCCACTTTAAATACCCATTGCCTTGCCACACAAATCATACTCTATAAAAAGTGAGATTTTCCTGATCATGTGACTGGATCAAGAAAAACACCAGGCTCTAGTTATATAAATAGATGTCTATGGTCAAACTCCTGATCCTAACTACGTATATGTAATCTCAACCCCCCTCCTCCTCTCTGTAGGAATTTCCATGTATGGAACGACTGTTGGATGGCCAGGCCAGACCTTCCTCCTGGTAACGGCGGCTGGCAGGCATTAGACGCCACCCCGCAGGAGACCAGCCAGGGGACCTTCCGCTGTGGCCCTGCTTCTGTCACCGCCATCCGCACCGGCCAGGTCTACCTCAAATACGACACACCTTTCATCTTTGCTGAGGTGAGCACTATGGGAAGGAGACGGTCGAAGATCTAGGATCAGTTTTTCAGCTTAACCATCCCAAATGTCCAAATAGAAAGGGAATGGCAAAACTGACCTTGGATAACTACCTAGGTTTGATCAAAGATTGCACACGTTCCCTACTTCTCCTGTCTGTCTCTGTGTGTGTCTGGTCAGGTGAACAGTGATAAGATCTACTGGCAGAGGAACCTGGATGGTATCTTCACTCAGATCCAATGTGAAAAGAAGGCTGTGGGCCACTGCATCAGCACCAAGGCTGTGGGCTCTGACAAACGCGATGACATCACACACCTGTACAAACACACCGAAGGTACAGTCATGTCATCATACACTGTCAGAGGGTAGCTTGGCAACCATACACACACATAAAAACACTAAGGTTCGGATGGTTACCTGTACAAAGAAAGTAATATCAGAGTTCACATCTGAGGCTCTGAGGAAACATACTATTAATGTATTAATTGTGCAGACATCAGCGATAGATATTTACACACCAAAGTTTCCAGCAGAATATTCTCTCCTCACCCCCTTCCCTCTCTCACCACTCTCCCCCCACCAGGATCAGAGGAGGAACGCATCGCCGTGGAGACAGCCAGTCGTTATGGCACCAAGCCTGACGTGTACTCCACATCCATGGCGGAGGACGTGAGCTTGGAGGTGAAGTTGGAGGGAGAGGGGCCTCGTATGGGGGCTGACGCCCAGCTGACCATCGTGATGACCAATTTCAGCTCCCAGACCCGCAAGACCACGCTACACATCCAGGTGGCAGTCATGTACTACACCGGGGTGCTGAAGGGCACCGTCAAGAAGGACAAGATGCCTGTGGCGCTCAAGCCCAATGAAGGTTAGTAAGTGGCTGGAGGTGGAGGGTGTCCTTAACCCCTGCTACAGGGTAATATATTTGTCATACTCCTAATGGTTAAGGTTAGGATTTGGGTAGGGTAATCTGATCCTAGATCTGGAGTTAAGGGCAACTTTAATCTCAAGCAAACAGAAGCCAGCAGCTAGCCCCACTGCCACCATTTCAGCTCAGTCACCGTAATATGAAAAAGTTCTCCGATGTGCATCCTCCATCCTCTCAAATGGTCCCTGTAGAATGTGCAGTAATCTCTCTCTGTTCCTCCTCAGTGAAGGCCATGCAGTGGGTCCTGCCCTACCATAGCTACCAGGACCAGCTGGTGGACCAGGCTGCTCTAATGCTGACTCTGTCTGGACGGGTCAGCGAGACCCAACAGGTCCTGGCCACTCAGACCAGCTTCAGGCTACGCACACCCGACCTCAGCATTGAGGTAAGACACAGTTTAGCATGAACACAATCTGTTCCTGGGATTCAGGATGTACCTTTTCCATCTTTTGTCAATTCGATGGTCAATAAAAGCCGTTTACAATTGAATTTCAAACAATGTAGAGACACTTTTTTTGTAATCAATGGTGTACTGTCATTTTTTCCCTCTGTCTCTATTAACATATACTGTACAGAAATATAAAACGCAACATGCAACAATTTCAACGATTTTACGGAGTTGAAGTTCATTTCAGAAAATCAGTCAATTGAAATAAATTCATTAGACTGGGCAGGGGCGCTTGGTAAACTGGCCCACCCACTGGGGAGCAAGGACAGCTAATCAGAATGAGAGTTTTTCCCCACAAGGGGTCTTTATTACAGACATAAATACTCCTCAGTTTTATCAGCTGCCCGGATAACTGGTCCCACAAGGGGTCTTTATTACAGACATAAATACTCCTCAGTTTTATCAGCTGCCCGGATAACTGGTCCCAGACGATCCCGCAGGTGAGGAAGCCGGATGTGGAGGTCCTGGGCTGGCGTGGTTACGCGTGGCCTGCAGTTGAGGCCGGTTGGACGTACTGCCAAACACAACAATTGAGAGAAATACGCTTTTTGTGCATATGGAACATTTCTGGGATCTTTTATTTCAGCTCGTGAAATTATGGAACCAACACTTTCCACGTTGCGTTTATATTTTTGTTCAGTATAGTATCCCAAAACAAATGTAATGCCACAGAAATGAAGTAATGATGTCTTGCCTCAGAACCATGGCACAGACTGCATACAGATGTCGCTTCACAGATAAACAGCAGCGCTGAAAATAGTTATTGTGTTTGTTTCCTCAGGCTGTAGGGGAGGCGGTGGTAGGTAAGAAGATGACAGCCAAGATCACGTTCACCAACCCTCTGCCACGTACACTGAGGGGCGTGGTGCTCAGGGTGGAGGGACTGGGCCTGCAGGAGGTCAAAGAGGTGGTTGTGGGGTAAGACACTACCCGCCTCTATTAGCTTGCTATTATCCTGCTCTCTCCTCTCTCTTTTAATGTTAACTGTCAATGACAGTAATGATATTCCTTTCGATCTCTCTCCCCCTCCCAGTTACTCTTAGTCAGGGATGGGCAATGGGCGGCACACGAGCCGCATGCACATGCATCAAATTCCCTCCCCTAATTATAAAAATTTAAAAAATGGGAACTCAACTTACTGTTGAGAGTTAGAATCAATTTTGAAATGTGGTTGTCCATCAGCAGTTTTTTTTCTTATGTCAGTCACTGACAGTCACTCAATTAGCTCATGTCAACAATTTATTTATATCATAATCATAAGTTAGTCTAGCCTGTGTCGTGGAAATGTCAGTACTGAGAGAGACTTGGGCAGTTATTCAAGCAATCCTCTTTATTTAACATGGATTCATTATGGCAATAATGAAAGCGTCGACCCCACACTCCAAAGTATGTTGCCGAGTGCTTGACTGATCATGAAAAAACAGATCTTATATAGGCCCTAAAAAATGCTCAATCATTTCTACCCTTCCCATAAGCCACCTTGGTCCATCTCATGGTTATCTGCACGGGATGTTGTTTTACTTCCAACACGGCATAGTTTCCCAGATGCCGGGAAGATGAGGCAATGAGGCATTGTTCTAAACTCCAGGCTCTCTCTACCTCGGGTCACACACACCACATCTTGTCTATAGAATGCCATTTTTTAGGTTTTTAATCACCAAGTCATTGTCAGCTCAAACTATCTCTAGCAAAAACCCGTTTGCTTGACCATATGTCCAGACTAACTGCAGGAAGCTAGAGTGGAAACCATCTCTTCAACACAGCATTGGTAGGACAGAAGTACCTTACTGTTTGTTAAATTAAATAATTGTTAAATATCCAACAAATGAGGTAAATACATATTTTCTGTCACGCCAGCTATCTAAACTTGTAGTAGTCATGGTAACTACAAGGTTACTACAACTGGGGGGGCCCCCCCATTGATTTTGTTAGTCACTCTCACTCAGATATATTAAAAACTGAAAACGTTTCTCTCTATCGTATGGCAGAATGTGGAGAATTGCAGGAAATGAGCTTTAAAATGGTTAAATCTTCTATCCGCCTCATGGCAAAATGTGTAGAATTACAACAAACTTCCTTTAGAACTGCAACATTTTCTCTACGCTCCGTGACAATGTATAGAATTGCAGGAAATGAACTCTAAAAGTTTCTCTCTCCACTGTCGAGAGGGCGAGCCACTAAAATGTTTCACTTAGAGCGCTGACTGCATGTGTGGGTATAGATGCTGTTACCCAGACCCTTGAGCCACTGCGGCCCCTCATGCTGAGTTCAGATGTTTTGTAGGCTCCCCATCAGTTGCTCATCCCTGCTTTAATTGATAACTCTTGTCTCTCTCCTCTCTCAAGTGATGTTGGGAGCCACTCTACGGTGACTCGGACAGAACACTTCATACCCACCCAGGCTGGACACAGGAAGCTGGTAGCAGCTCTGGACTGTAAACAGCTGACACAGGTGCACGGGGTTGTTGACATTGTTGTCCAGGACCAATGAGAGGGAGCCTTCAACTGCTCTCTCCTGTCCACTTATCTGGTGTTTCATTCAAGTCTCCAAAAAGAGAATGGGAAGCCTTTTATTCAGTTTTCCCATGATTTGAGTGTAATCTTTTTTTTTTCATGCTGACATGTAATTATGGAAATACCCTGATCGTTGGATGAAGTTGTACACTAAATTGTTTTTACCCCTGTTAATGTTTTTAATACTCACGTCATATTTTTCCAAATCAATCAAGTTTATTTGTCACATGCTTCGTAAACAACAGGTGTAGACTAGCAGTGAAATGCTTTCTGACGGGCCCTTCCCAACAATGCAGAGCGAAAAGAAGGATCAATAGAAGAAGAAGAATTTGAGGAAATACACAAGGAGTAACGATAACCTGGCTATATACACGGGGTGCCAAGTCAATGTGCTGGGGTAGAAGGTAATTGAGGTAGATACAATAGGTAGGGATAAAGTGACTAGGCAACGGGATAGATTATAAACAGCAGTAGCCTAAGTGATGAATAAAAATGTTAGTGCAAAAAGGGTCAATGCACATAGTTAAAGAGTTAACCAATAGCTACTCGGACAAACTATTTCACGGTCTTATGGCTTGGGGGTAGAAGTTGTTCAGAGTCCTGTTGGTCCCAGACTTGGTGCATCGGTACCCCTTGCCGTGTGGTATCAGAACAAACGTTCTATTATTTGGGAGGCTGGCTGGCCCCAGTGATGTACTGGGCCATACGCACTACCCTCTGTAGGGCCTTGCGGTCAAATTCCAAGCAGTTGCCAAACCAAGTGGTGATGCAGCCAGTCAAGATGCTCTCAATGGCGCAGCTATTTAACTTTTTGAGGATCTGAAGGCCCATGCATAATCTTTTTAGCAATAGAGGGGGAAGAGGCATTGCCGTGCCTTCTTCAGGACTGTGTTGGTGTGTGTGGACCATGATAATGCCTTAGTGATGTGGACACAGATTCTTGAAGCTCTAGGCTCCGTCCACTGCAGCCATGTCGATGTGGATGGGGGGGCATGCTCGGCCCTCCTTTTCCTGTAGTCCGCGATCAGCTTCTTTGTCTTGCTGACATTGACGTCGAGGTTGTTGTCCTGGCACCACACTGCCAGGTCACTGACTTCCATATAGGCTGTCTCATCATGGTCGGTGATCAGGCCAACCACCGTCATGTCATCGGCAAACTTAATGATGGTGTTGCTGTCATGCACCGCCACGCAGTCATGGGTGAACAGGTACAAGAGGGGACGAAGCACGCACGCGAGGGGCCCGTGTTGACGGTCACCGTGTCGGATGTGTTTGCCTATCCTCACCACCTGCGAGCGGCCCATCAGGAAGTCCAAGATCCAGTTGCACAGGGAGGTGTTCAGTCCCAGGGTCCTGTGCTTAGTGACGAACGTGGAGGGCACAATGGTATTGAATGCTGAGCTATAGTCAATGAACAACGTTACAACAATAGAAAAAAAGAAAGTCTATAAGCAGTGTGTGAAAATGGTGTGAGGAGGTAAGGCAATAAATAGGCCATAGTAGCAAAGTAACTACAATTTAGCAGATTAACACTGGAGTGATAGATGAGCAGATGAGGATGTGCAAGTAGTGAATTGGAAGGAAAGGCGATCAAAAGAGGTGTTGTCTTTGGGGATGACCAGTGAGATATACCTGCTGGAGCGCGTGCTACGGGTGGGTGTTGTTATCGTGACTAGTGAGCTGAGGTAAGGTGGAGTTTTAACTAGCATAGACTTGACCTGGAGTCAGTGGGACTGGCGACGAATATGTAGCGAGGGCCAGCCGACTAGAGCATACAGGTCGCAGTGGTGGGTGGTATAATAGGCTTTGGTAACAAAACGGATGGCACTGTGATAGACTGCATCCAGTTTGCTGAGTAGAGTATTGGAAGCTATTTTGTAGATTACATCGCCGAAGTCGAGGATTGGTAGGACAGTCAGTTTTACTAGGGTAAGTTTGGCGGCGTGAGTGAAGGAGGCTTTGTTGCGAAATAGAAAGCCGATTCTAGATTTGATTTTGGATTGGAGATGTTTGATATGAGTCTGGAAGGAGAATTTACAGTCTAGCCAAACACCTAGGTATTTGTAGTTGTCCACATATTCTAGGTCAGAACCGTCCAGAGTAGTGATGCTCGTCAGGCGGGCGGGTGCGGGCAGTGAATGGTTGAAAAGCATGCATTTGGTTTTACTAGCGTTTAAGAGCAGTTGGAGGCCACGGAAGGAGTGGTGTATGGCATTGAAGCTCATTTGGAGGTTAGTTAACACAGTGTCCAAAGAATGTCCAGATGTATACAGAATGGTGTCGTCTGCGTAGAGGTGGATCAAGGAATCACCCGCAGCAAGAGCGACATCGTTGATATATACAGAGAAAAGAGTCGGCCCAAGAATTGAACCCTGTGGCACCCCGATAGAGACTGCCAGAGACTTCTCTCCGATTTGACGCACTGAACTCTTGTCTGCGAAGTAGTTGGTGAACCAGGCGAGGCAGTCATTTGAGAAACCAAGGCTATTGAGTCTGCCGATAAGAATACGGTGATAGACAGAGTTGAAAGCCTTGGCCAGGTCGATGAAGACGGCTGCACAGTACTGTCTTTTATCGATGGTGGTTATGATATCATTTAGTACCTTGAGCGTGGTTGAGGTGCACCCATGACCAGCTCAGAAACCGGATTGCACAGAGGAGAAGGTATGGTGGGGTTCGAAATGGTCAGTGATCTGTTTATTAACTTGGCTTTCAAAACATTAGAAAGGCAGGGCAGGATGGATGTAGGTCTCTAACAGTTTGGGTCTTGAGTGTCACCCCCTTTCACGAGGGATCTCGGACAATACGAAAGAGAGGTTGGACAGACTAATAATAGGGGTTGCGGATAATTTTAGAAAGAGAGGGTCCAGATTGTCTAGCCCAGCTGATTTCTACGGGTCCAGGTTTTTCAGCTCTTTCAGAACATCTGCTATCTGGATTTGGGTGAAGGAGAAGCTGGGGAGGCTCTGGCAAGCAGCTGCGGTGGTGCAGAGCTGTTGACTGGGGTTGGGGTAGCCAGGAGGAAAGCATGGCCAGCCGTAGAGAAACGCTTATTGAAATTTTAGATTATTATGGATTTATCGGTGGTGACTGTTTTGCCTAGCCTCAGTGCAGTGGGCAGCTGGGAGGAGGTGCTCTTGTTCTCCATGGACTTTACAGTGTCCCAAAACGTTTTGGAGTTAGAGCTACAGGATGCAAATTTCTGTTTGAAAAAGCTAGCCTTTGCTTTCCTGACTGACTGCCTGTATTGGTTCCTGACTTCCCTGAACAGTTGCATATCGCGGGGACTATTTGATGTTTTTGTGCTGGTCAAGGGCAGTCAGGTCTGGAGTGAACCAAGGGCTATATCTGTTCTCAGGTATACATTTTTTGAAAGGGGTATGCTTATTTAAGATGGTGAGGAAATTACTTTTAAAGAATGACCAGGCATCCTCAACTGACGGGATGAGGTCAATATCCTTCCAGGATACCTGCGCCAGCTCGATTAGATAGGCCTGCTCGCAGAAGTGTTTTAGGGAGCATTTGACAGTGATGAGGGGTGGTCGTTTGATCGTGGACCCATAGCGGATGCAGGCAATGAGGCAGTGATCGCTGAGATCCTGATTGAAAACAGCAGAGGTATATTTGTAGGGCAAGTTGGTCAGGACAATATCTATGAGGGTGCCCATGTTTATGGATTTAGGGTTGTACCTGGTGGGTTACTTGATCATTTGTGTGAGATTGAGGGCATCTATCTTAGATTGTAGGACTTTTGGGGTGTTAAGCATATCCTAGTTTAGGTCACCTAACAGAACGAACTCTGAAGATAGATGGGTGGATTCACACTCTGAAAATCAATTCACATATGGTGTCCAGGGCACAGCTGAGAGCTGAGGGGGGTCTATAACAGGCGACAACAGTGAGAGACTTATTTCTGGAAAGATTAATTTAAAAAAAAAATATAAGCTCAAACTGTTTGGGTATAGACCTGGAAAGTATAACAGAACTTGAATGAGTAGGTGTCCAAGCTTTTCACCAGCGTGCCTTGCTCTGAAATGGATTTTCCATTACAGTTAGGGTCGTCCACACTTATGAAGAAGAAACAGAATTATTGTTAGGGCCACTGAAATACTTTATGAAGAATCCTGTGGTATATTTTATTATCTAGATATGCATGATCTAATCTTAATAATGTTATCTAATGCACCCATTTTCAGTAGAATGTACTGAACAAACGATGTCAAGTTTCTGTCATCAAATATTGTATTAATACACTGTATAAGCATAAGAGTATCCAATGATGTTATTATTCAAGATGTTTGCATTGTGCATTGTTGGATATGCTGTATGTAGCGTCACATGGTTTATATGAAGGTGAAGCGCTTCAGTTTGATTTTATGATGCTTATGCCTAAAGAAGTCCTTCTCAATGTGTTTGCTTATTTTTATATGAAAGAATTGAAGACATTATTATCTTATTTTGCTAATAGTGTTTCCTTGCCTTAAAGTTCTCTTATGAAATCACTGTTCCAAACAGCAGTCAGCTCCTGAGAGTTTACAGTTGTATCCATGGCCCTTGTTGACCTTGCTCTGCTCTCATAGTTTGTGTGTTTGGACTTTAAATACAAGAAAGGAAACATTTTAACGCATTACAATTAGATTGTATTAATTCATCTATATACATGTTTTTTTTTTCAATTGTCAATGTATTTGTTAATCAACTATTTTTCCCTGTTAAATTGCCCGGTGAAAATCTCCCTTTTAAAAGTTCATATTCTGTTTACTCATAACCAAATAATGTTGCCGACTCAGCCTATACTCGTATTTGTGGTCAAAGCATTTAATTGGAGAGAAAAAAAACACTTTCAAAACCCCACCTCAAACAAACCGTTTAAAAAAGTATGACTATTTCCTCATGTCATCCTGAGGAGGATGAACTGGCCAATCAGCAGTCTACTCACATAAATATTGTTAATGACCTGTATATGCACTCACACCATTCCAACACAAAAAAAGCTGTTTTTTAACATACCTAATTATTATTTCATGAAAGGAAAACTATTTCACTCTTAATGTAATTATTTACAGGTCATATTTCATAGAAAGGTGGAAACACTGGAAAGTTACTTTGTAGTTAATTAAGTTATTTGCATGATCACTCCCTGTAGGACAAAATGGGGTGAATAGATCAGAAAGATGACATCGTTCAATGTAACAGAGTAGCAAGTACATACCTCTAGTAGCCAAACTTTCCCTCCCTGGCTCACTTATTTGAAAATACAGATTTATAATTGTATACACCCTTGGCTTCCTCATCAACCTGTTATTATCTATTCAAATTGTGTAGCTTCAGGCAAAGGTGTGTCTTGCACAATTTAGCCTGAGGAAATGGAAAACCTCATGCATATAATTCAGTGGAGGCTGCTGAGGGAAGGACGGCTCCTAATAATGTCTGTAACAGAGCGAATGGAACGGCATCAAAACACATGAAAAGGTGAGTGTAAGAAGTGCACATCGACTACATGTCATATTAAACAGCATACAAACACACTGAATAGGTAAGGAGCCAGACAGGGAGCCTAAGAAAAAACGAAAATACATTATTTAGGTTATTTCAAGACTATAGCCATCAAAAAAATACATTGTGAACAGTGGCGATATTAGCATGCAAATCTTGGTGGGGCAAACTCCCCCCAACATTTTTTTATGCCTGCCAGCAAAGCCACTACACAACACTAAACAATACATTAATTGCACTATAACGGTGACAAACGGTGCCCACAAACTGTTATGGCCTACATAAAGCTGTCCCAATAGCAGTTTTATTTTCAGCACCATAGAATGAATCCTTACCACTGCTACACCTGGCTATCAGCGGAGCCTTGTCTTGCAGCAAAACAGTTCATTTGTCACGTTCTGACCTTAGATATCTCGGTTTTCTTTATACACTGCTCAACAAAATAAAGGGAACACTTAAACAACACAATGTACCTCCAAGTCAATCACACTTCTGTGAAATCAAATTGTCCACTTAGGAAGCAACACTGATTGACAATAAATTTCACATGCTGTTGTGCAAATAGACAACAGGTGGAAATTATAGGCAATTAGCAAGACACCCCCAATAAAGGAGTGGTTCTGCAGGTGATAATCACAGACCACTTCTCAGTTCCTATGCTTCCTGGCTGATGTTTTGGTCACTTTTGAATGCTGGCGGTGCTTTCACTCTAGTGGTAGCATGAGACGGAGTCTACAACCAACACAAGTGGCTCAGGTAGTGCAGCTCATCCTGGATGGCACATCAATGAGAGCTGTGGCAAGAAGGTTTGCTGTGTCTGTCAGCGTAGTGTCCAGAGCATGGAGGCGCTACCAGGAGACAGGTCAGTACATCAGGAGACGTGAAGGAGGCCGTAGGAGGGCAACAACCCAGCAGCAGGACCGCTACCTCAGCCTTTGTGCAAGGAGGAGCAGGAGGAGCACTGCCAGAGCCCTGCAAAATGACCTCCAACAGGCCACAAATGTGCATGTGTCTGCTCAAACGGTCAGAAACAGACTCCATGAGGGTGGTATGAGGGCCCGACGTCCACAGGTGGGAGTTGTGCTTACAGCCCAACACCGTGCAGGACATTTGGCATTTGCCAGAGAACACCAAAATTGGCAAATTCGCCACTGGTGCCCTGTGCTCTTCACAGATGAAAGCAGGTTCACACTGAGCACATGTGACAGACGTGACAGTCTGGAGACGCCGTGGAGAACGTTCTGCTGCCTGCAACATCCTCCAGTATGACCGGTTTGGAGGTGGGTCAGTCATGGTGTGGGGTGGCATTTCTTTGGGGGGGCCGCACAACCCTCCATGTGCTCGCCAGAGGTAGCCTGACCGCCATTAGGTACCGAGATGAGATCCTCAGACCCCTTGTGAGACCATATGCTGGTGCAGTTGGCCCTGGGTTCCTCCTAATGCAAGACAATGCTAGACCTCATGTGGCTGGAGTGTGTCAGCAGTTCCTGCAAGAGGAAGGCATTGATGCTATGGACTGGCCCACCCGTTCCCCAGACCTGAATCCAATTGAGCACATCTGAGATCCCTCAGGAGACCATCTGCCACCACATCAGGAGCATGCCCAGGCGTTGTAGGGAGGTCATACAGGCACGTGGAGGCCACACACACTACTGAGCCTCATTTTGACTTGTTTTAAGGACATTACATCAAAGTTGGATCAACCTGTAGTGTGGTTTTCCACTTTAATTTTGAGTGTGACTCCAAATCCAGACCTCCATGGGTTGATAAATTTGATTTCCATTGATCATTTGTGTGATTTTGTTGTCAGCACATTCAACTATGTAAAGAAAAAAGTATTTAATAAGAATATTTCATTCATTCAGATCTAGGATGTGTTATTTTAGTGTTGTCTTTATTTTTTTGAGCAGTGTATTTTGGTTAGGTCAGGGTGTAACGAGGGTGGGTATGCTAGTTTTGTATTGTCTAGGGGTTTTGTATGTCTAGGGGGTTGGTAGGTCTAGGTATATGCATGTCTATGGTGGCCTGATATGGTTCCCAATCAGAGGCAGCTGTTTATCGTTGTCTCCGATTGGGGATCATATTTAGGTTGCCATTTTCCCTTTTGTTTTTGTGGGTTCTTGTTCTATGTTTAGTTGCCTGTCTGCACTCCTCATATTAGTTTCACAGTTTGTTCAGTGTTTATTCATTAAATAAAGAAGAAAGTACGCATACCACGCTGCACCTTGACTGGATCGATATGACAACAGCCAGTGAAAGTGCAGGGCGCCAAATTCAAAACAACAGAACAACAGAAATCTCAATTCAAATTCCTCAAACATACATGTATCTTATACCGTTTTAAAGGTAATCTTGTTATTAATCCCACCACAGTGTCTGATTTCAAATAGGCTTTACAGCAAAAGCACCACAAACGATTATGTTAGGTCACCACCAACTCACAGAAAAGCACAGCCATTTTTCCAGCCAAAGAGAGGAGTCACAAAAATCACAAATAGAGAAAATTAATCACTAACCTTTGATGATCTTCATCAGATGACGCTCATAGGACTTCATGTTACACAATACATATGTTTTGTTTGATAAAATTCATATTTATATAAAAAAATCTCAGTATACATTGGCGTGTTATGTTCACTAGTTCCAAAAACATCCGGTGATATTGCAGAGAGCCACATCATTTTACAGAAATACTCATTATAAATGTCGATGAAAATTCAAGTCTTAGACATGGAAATATAGATATACCTCTCCTTAATGCAACCGTTGTGTTAGATTTTTTTTTACTTTACGGAAAAAGCAAACCATGCAATAATCTGAGACAGATCTCAGAAAAAAAATTATCCGCCATGTTGAAATCAACAGAAATCAGAAATAACATTAGAAATATTCCCTTTCATTTGATGATCTTCATCAGAATGCATTCCCAGGAATCCGAGTTCCACAATAAATGTTTGATTTGTACGATAATGTCCATTATTTATGTCCAAGTAGCTACTTTTGTTAGGGCATAAGGTACACAAATCCAAACACTCGTGCAGGTCCAGCATAACGTCAGACAAAAACTTCAAAAAATTATATTACAAGTCGTAGAAACATTTCAAACTAAGTATAGAATCAATCTTTAGGATGTTTTTATCATAAATCTTCAATAATGTTCCAACCGGAGAATTCCTTTGTCTGTAGAGAAGCCATGGAACGCAGGTCGCTATCATGTGAAATGCGCATGACCAGGACCTGGCTCTCTGCCAGTAAAATGACTCATTAAGCTCTCATTCAGCCCCACATAAAAGTTGAAGCCTCATTCAAGTTTCTAAAGACGGTTGACATCTAGTGGAAGACCTAGGAAGTGCAACTTGATCCATATCCCACTGTGTATTCAATAGTGGCTGGGTTGAATATCGACCAACCTCAGATTTCCCACTTCCTGTTTGGATTTCTTCTCAGGTTTATATAATTCAAACAGTTTTGGAAACTTCAGAGTGTTTTCTATCCAATACTAATAATAATATGCATATATTAGCATCTGGGAGGAGTAGGAGGCATTTCACTCTGGGCACCTTTCATCCAAGCTACTCAATACTGCCCCTCCAGCCATAAGAAGTTTTAATTAAACAAATCTGGTTTCTACTGACAATTGAGTTGTACAAACTATGGCATAAGGGGACAACGAGTGGATAAGAGGCAATCCATAATTTTGATTGAGACATTAATGAGCGAGCTAGGACGGACGTAGTCAACATAACTATTTGTTCAGCACTATTGAAATAAGCAGTGACAGAATTCAGAACATGAGCCGTTCTTACAGTATTCTCCCTGTACACCAAGTCAGAACCGTAGGAGAAATAAAGGGGGCATATAAGCAGACATTGAAAGCTCTTCGAATATCTGATGATAACATGTATCTAAAATAGGCTATAGGCTACATGTGCACCACCAAGTCAGAACAGTAGGCTAAGTTATGAGGGGGAAAGGGACCAAATTATTAGGGTGAGGCACATGGGCTCCTAACAGCTTACTACACTACATGAACTTAGTATTACTTTCTTAGCTACAGTATACATATCTCCCTGGAATGTTACATAATTTATGCAGCAGCATACAATACATTTCTGGACTCTTTCTGTGCTGTGCTCACTTGAGCAGGAAGGTGGCGAGGGGGTCCTTCTTGTGGGCAAATGTCATCAAAAATTGCCATTCAATTCTGACATTCTCTGGATTTATGGGGCTTTCAAGACAACTGGGAACTTGAACAAAACAAAACTAAGGTAGAACTAAGGATGAATCATGATGTCAGTGATATTCAGGTCAGAGCTCTAGAAAGAGGCCCTTGTTCCCGGCTTTGAATTCCAAGTTGGATGACCATTCATAACTTATTTTCCCAGTTGGAGCTCGTTTTTTTCTGAGTTCCCAGTTGTCTTGAACTCACTGAAGTCTGAGATTTCCTAATTCCAAGTTTACAGTTGTTTATAAATGTGGCATAAATCATGCTGGATTGACAGCAAATCTAATCAAATACATTTTTATTTGTCACATACATGTGTTTAGCAGATGTTATTGCCGGTGTAGTGAAATGCTTGTGTTTTTAGCTCCAACAGTGCAGTAATATCTATCAAGTAATATCTAACAACACACAATCTAAAGAAAAGAAATGGCATTAAGAATATATCAATATTTGGATGAGCAATGTCAGAGCGGCATAGACTAAGATAAAGTAGAACAGGACAGAATACAGTATATACACATATGAGATGAGTAATGCAACATATGTAAACATTATTAAAGGGACTAGTGATCCAATTATCCAAGTGGCCAGTGATTTCAAGTCCATGTATAGGGCAGCAGCCTCTAATGTGCCTATGATGGCTATTTTACAGTCTCTCGGTCCCAGCTTTGATGCACCTGTACTGACCTTGCCTTCTGGATGATAGCGGGGTGAGCAGGCAGTGGCTTAGGTGGTACTTGATGTTTTTGGCCTTCCTGTGATTTTGGGTGCTGTTGGTGTCCTGGAGGGCAGGTAGTTTGCCCCCGATGATGCTTTGGGCTGCCCGCACCACTCTCTGGAGAGCCCTGCAGGTGGTGCAGTTGCCATACCAGGGGGTGAAACAGCCCAACAGGATGCTTGTTACGAATCCCTTTTTGGCCCGACAGTCTAGGGGGGGATGGTAATGAGATCCGTAACATAACTCATGCAAATTATTATTGTGACAAAGTAAAAGTGTGAACGAAATAACCACGACAACAGAAATCTACCGTCAAACTCTAGGTTTATTTATAAACACACGGTAATGGGGGGAGCAGGAAAAGGGGCTGAGCTGGACCCAAGGAAAGAAACAATAAATATACAAAAACACACCCCTAAGCTAGACTAGCCTACTTTAACAACAACTAACTAACTAACCAAAAATACAGTGGGTGGTCCGCCCAGTTCTAACTAGTGTATTTAACAAAGTTCACCTACGGGTAGTGTATGCCCATGGGCGATTTGTCTTGGTTTCCCCTTTTTCCCACCAGCAACAAACAAACACCATAACCAAAAACAATACTCACAGGTGATGACAAAGTGCTATGGAGGTGCTTTAAACAAAAGAGAGGTTAAGACACAAAGCGAGAGTGAAACACAGAGACCTACAGACATGGCATTTACAGAGAGATTGAGATGAGCTGAGCTCTAGAACAAACAAATTATGGGGTTTTTAAACCATGGGGAAGGAACTGTGATAGGTCAGGAAATAGGAGGTGTGTCTTCTGATTGATGATTGATTGTTGACTGATTGGGGAGTGATGATTTTCACCTGTGAGGGGAGAAGGAGAGAAAAGAAACACACACAGGATACACACACACACAGGATAACTGTATCCGTAACACTCCCACCCTTAAAAGAGCAACCCTAGGGGTTGCGACTACAGTATTTCAGTGAATACTCACAACAAAGCAATAACCTTGCAAAACATACAGAAATCATTTTCACACACGAGACAAAGCATCTGCCAACACATTATCACAACCCTTTTTGTGGCGGATCTCCAAATTATAATTTTGTACAATCAGCGCCCAACGCATAAGGTGCTGGTTCTGGTTGTACATTCGGTGGAGAAAAACTAAGGGGTTATGGTCAGTATATACAATCACGGGTAGGGCACTGGAACCAATATATACTTCAAAGTATTGCAGAGCCAACAACAAAGCAAGAGCTTCTTGTTCTATTGTCACATAGTTTGTTTGACATTTAGTAAATTTACGTGAAAAATAACAAACGGGATGATCCACTCCACTCTTGTCCTGCTGCAGTAGAACAACACCAGCACCTCTGGCACTAGCATCTACCTCGAGTTTGAACGGTTGTTCAAAATCTGGAGCAGCAAGTACAGGTGTACTACATAAGAGGACCACACAAATGATCTAGCCGGACTAAGCAAATTTGTTCAATGGAGCAACTACCGCAGAGAAATTTTCACAGAAGCTACGGTAGTAGCCAACCATCCCTAGAAAGCGGCGTAGCTCTCGTCTGGTGGTAGGTGCAGGGAATGCAGTTATAGCCAAGACCTTGGCACCAACAGGGCGCACCTGTCCATGGCCAACCTCTTTACCGAGATAGGTAACAGTAGCCTTCCCAAACTCGCACTTTGCCAAGTTCAGGGTTAAAGAAGCAGCTGCCAACCGTTCACATACTACCCTTAACGAGTCAACATGATCTGACCACTCAGACGAATAAACACTAGGTCATCAAGGTATGCACTACAATTAGGAACGCCAGCTAATACGGAGTTAACCAGTCGTTGGAAGGTGGCTGGTGCATTTCGCATCCCAAAAGCCATGACTGAGTACTGTAGGAAGTTGTCAACCTTTTGGTTAGCAATCAGCTGCTCACGAGTGACTGGTAACTGTATTGCATCAGCAATAAGTTCAACGTTCTTTGATTCTTTCCTGGGCTGTTTGTCAGAGGTGATCAGCTTCTCAGAGGTATCACACAATCCATCTTCTTGATCAACCTCTTTGAACAGAACAGTGTTCGACAAATCTATCTCGTCACCCTCTTGTCGTGCCTGGGCACGAGTGACAGCACAAGCGGGGAACACATGTGGATAACTCTGTGCCAGCTCATTAGAGAGAGAGTGGTCACTTTTATCCAATACTTCCAATACGGGTACTACCTTTCCTCCGGCAATATCGTTACCCATTATAAAGGTCACACCTTTCACTGGCAACATAGGACGTACCCCCACTCTGAATATTCCACTGATTAACTCAGAGTGTACTTTCACAAAGTGCAATGGCACTGGGACAAAACCCATTTCAATACCCTGCACTAACACACTGGAACCACAGTATGTATCGTCAGATAAGGGCAACACATCAGACAATATAAACGACTGCGCCGCACCAGTATCTCTAAGGATTTTAACCGGTCGTTGAGACGCTTCTTCATTCGTTAGGGACAGAAACCCCTCGAAAATGAATGGTTCATAACGGCAGTCGGGGACTGGGAATTTCAAACTACAGTTACCCTGAGGCACCTGTTTTGTTGCCGACCTCTTAACCGTACGAATTAGAGCAACACCTGTTGGTGGCTTGGCACGAAGAGGCATCCCTTGTTTGCGTTTAAGCAGGAAGCAATCATTAATCATATGTCCTACTTTATGACAATAGAAACAGGGACGCTCATTCTTCTGGCGTGCTTGATATACTACTGCTGGCCGACTAGGGCTAAAGGTAGGAAACTCAGTGGCTCTACTCTCGGTTTGAGCCGAAAACACACTCTTGTGCGTCAACACAAACTCGTCTGCCAACACAGACGCTTCTGCCAGAGAGGATACTTTCTGTTCGTTTAGGTAAACTACAATGCGTTCGGGTAAGCAATTTTTAAACTCTTCCAACAAGATTAACTCCCGGAGAGAGTTGAAATCAGTTACCTTATTAGCAGCATGCCATTTATCAAACAGATTTCCCTTGTCTCTAGCAAATTCCACATAAGTCTTACTAGAAGACTTTCTATGAGACCTAAATCTCTGTCGGTATGCCTCAGGCACAAGCTCATAGGCACGAAGAACAGTAGCTTTGACCACTTCGTAATTCAAACTGTCCTCCAGAGGTAACGCTGACAAAACCTCTTGGGCTTTACCAGTTAATTTACACTGAAGTAATAGGCACCATACCTCTTCAGGCCATTTCAATGCTATGGCTATACGCTCAAATACACAAAAATAGGAGTCAACCTCTGACTCTCTGAACAAAGGTACTAAGGCAATCTGCCTACTAATGTCAAACGTGTTTGACACAGCAGGTGAGGACGGCTCACAAACAGGCACAGTAGGACCGGAGGCTAGCCTCGCTGTCTCTGCCTCCAGTTCCATCTGGCACATTTTGAACTCCAACTGCCTTTGTTCTCTGTCTGCCTCAATTTTACACATCTCCAAATGCCGTTGTTCTCGTTCTTTTTCTGCCTCTATTTTACACATCTCCAACTGGAGACTCTTGCCTAATTTGGGCTCTCTCTTCCACCTCCAGTTGGAACTGTGCTAAACGGACATCCCTCCTGGCATCACCATTTGACAGTGGGGAGAGTGGATCAAAACGGGACAATGTGGCTGGTGTTTTAGCCTCGCCCTCATTATCAGACACCAATGGGCTTACAGGAGCAGCAACATCTGCTACAGGGGTAGTAGGCTCAGGCAGCGATAACACAAGCACCTGCTCTTCCAACAATACATTTAATACTAGCCGTTTCACCTCCGCGGAATCGATACTGAATAATGGTCAGCCAAGGTCATTAAATCAACTCTACGACATTTGTCAAAAACCTCCCACGAAGGGTCATCCAAAAAGGATTTCAAATCAAAAGTAGTCATTTTACACTACTTCACAAGTGCCAAAGAAAATAACAAACACTAATGCTACTTCAGCTATGACGCTCAACACTGAACTATACCACTACAACAATCTACATGAGCGGCATGGGTGTCAGTTATGACAGATTCCGGACGAGGCTCCACTTATGTTACAAATCCCTTTTTGGCCCGACAGTCTAGGGGGGGGGATGGTAATGAGATCCGTAACATAACTCATGCAAATTATTATTGTGACAAAGTAAAAGTGTGAACGAAATAACCACGACAACAGAAATCTACCGTCAAACTCTAGGTTTATTTATAAACACACGGTAATGGGGGGAGCAGGAAAAGGGGCTGAGCTGGACCCAAGGAAAGAAACAATAAATATACAAAAACACACCCCTAAGCTAGACTAGCCTACTTTAACAACAACTAACTAACTAGCCAAAAATACAGTGGGTGGTCCACCCAGTTCTAACTAGTGTATTTAACAAAGTTCACCTACGGGTAGTGTATGCACATGGGCGATTTGTCTTGGTTTCCCCTTTTTCCCACCAGCAACAAACAAACACCATAACCAAAAACAATACTCACAGGTGATGACAAAGTGCTATGGAGGTGCTTTAAACAAAAGAGAGGTTAAGACACAAAGCGAGAGTGAAACACAGAGACCTACAGACATGGCATTTACAGAGAGATTGAGATTGAGATGAGCTGAGCTCTAGAACAAACAAATTATGGGGTTTTTAAACCATGGGGAAGGAACTGTGATAGGTCAGGAAATAGGAGGAGGTGTGTCTTCTGATTGATGATTGATTGTTGACTGATTGGGGAGTGATGATTTTCACCTGTGAGGGGAGAAGGAGAGAAAAGAAACACACACAGGATACACACACACAGGATAACTGTATCCGTAACAATGCTCTCAATTGTGCATCTGTAAAAGTTTGTGATGGTTTTAGGTGCCAAGCCAAATTTCTTCAGCCTCCTGAGGTTGAAGTGGTGCTATTGCGCCGCCTTCACCACACTGTCTGTGTGGGTGGTCCATTTCAGTTTGTCAGTGATGTGTACACCGAGGAACTTGAAGCTTTCTGTAACGATCGTCTGTTGAAGAAGATGTGGACAAAAGCTCAGCATGGTAAGTGGTCATACTTTTATTTCAACTGAACACTAAATAACAAAAATAACAAAGAGAATGAACGAAAACCGAAACAGTCCTGTCAGGTGCAGAAACACAAAACAGAAAATAACTACCCACAGAAACCCTGTGGGGTAAAGCTACCTAAGTATGGTTCCAAATCAGAGACAACGATAGACAGCTGTCCCTGATTGAGAACCATACCCAGCCAGAACAAAGAAATTCAAAAACATAGAAAAAATAACATAGAATGCCCATCCAAATCACACCCTGACCAATAGGGACATAAAAAGCTCTAAGGTCAGGGCGTGACAGTACCCCTCCCCCCCAAAGGTGCGTACTCCGGCCGCAAAACCTGAACCTATAGGGGAGGGTCTGGGTGGGCATTTCTCCGCAGTGGATGCTCTGTTGAGGGACGTAGACCTTCGCCGCCGACAATGGACTGGGACCCTCGTTGCGGGCCCCGGACTGGACACCCTCGTAGAGAGCTCCGGACTGGGGACCCTCGTAGAGAGCTCCGGACTGGGGACACCTCGTAGAGAGCTCCGGACTGGACACCCTCGTAGGAGCTCCGGACTGGACACCCTCGTAGAGAGCTCCGGACTGGGGACCCTCGTAGAGAGCTCCGGACTGAGGACCCTCGTAGAGAGCTCCGGACTAGGGACCCTCGTAGAGAGCTCCGGACTGAAGGGCGCCTCTGGAAGCTCCGGACTGAAGGGCGCCTTTGGAAGCCCTATTTTGCTGGCACCACACTCCTAGGACCCTCACTTCCTCCCTGTAGTCTGTCTCATCATTGTTGGTAATCAGGCCAGCTGATGATTGATTTGGAGGTGTGCGTAACCATGCAGTCATGGGTGAACCAGGAAGCACATGAGGGGACTGAGCACGCATCCTTGTGGGGCCCCAGTGTTGAAGATCAGCAAAGTGGAGGTGTTGTTTCCAACCTTCACCACCTGGGGGCGGCCCGTCAGGAAGTCCAGGCCCAGTTGCACAGGACGTCGAGCTTAATGATGAGCGTGGAGGGTACTATGGTGTTGAATGCTGAGCTATAGTCAATGAACAGAATAAGTATTCCTGTTGTCCAGATGGGATAGGGCAGTGTGAAGTGCGATGGCAATTGCATCGTCTGTGGATCTGTTGGAGTGGTAAGCAAATTGAATTGGGTCTAAGGTGTCAGGTAAGGTGAGGTGATATGGACTGCATATGATGACAGACTAATGACTAGTCATTTAGTTCAGTTACAAACAATGCATCTTCATGATGACAGACTGGGATAGGGAGAGATTGAATATGTTCGTAAACACTCAAGCCAGCTGGTCTGCGCATGATAGTCATTTAGTTCAGTTACCTTTGCTTTCTTGGGTACAGGAACAATGGTGGACATCTTGAAGCATGTGGGGACAACAGACTGGGATAGGGAGAGATTGAATATGTCCATAAACACTCAAGCCTACAGTCCTTTGTAGTGGCCTGCGTCGGTGGCACTGTGTTATCCTCAAAGCGGGCATTGAAAGTGTTTAGCTTGTCCAGAAGCAAGACATCAGTGTCAGCAACGTGGCTGGTTTTCCCTTTAGTCTGATTGCCTGTAGACCCTGCCACGTCTCGTGTCTAAGCCATTGAATTGCGAGTCCACTTTGTCTCTATACTGACGTTTTGCCTGTTTGATTGCCTTATGGAGGGAATGACCACACTGTGTGTATTCAACCTTATTCCCAGTCACCTTGCCATGGTTAAATGAGATGGTTTGCACTTTCAGTTTACCACAAACACTGCCATCTATCCATGGTTTCTGGTTAAGGTAGGTTTTAATAGTCACAGTGGGTACAATATATCCTATACACTTCCTGATAAACTCAGTCACCGTATCAGTATATTCGTCTATATTGTTCTCGGAGGGTACACGGAACATATCCCAGTCCGTGTGATCAAAACAATCGTGAAGCGTGGATTCTGATTGGTTAGAACAGAGTTGAATAGTCCTTAGCATGGGTACTTCCAGTTTGAGTTTCGGCCAATAGGAAGGGAGGAGCAAAATCGAGTTGTAATCAGATTTGCCGAAGGGAGGGTGGGGGAGGGCTTTGTAAGCATCTCGGAAGTTGGAGTAGCAGTGGTCGAGTATTTTAGCAATGCGAGTACTACACTCAATGTGTTGATAAAACTTTGGTAAAGAAATGTGCTTTGTTAATAAATGCCGGCCAAAGTATTCAACTGTTCAGACTAATAATAGCCTAAACAAACCGTTATAGCTCCGTTATTGTCTTTACACGCTTGCGCCAACATTATCTTAGCCTATTTTGTTGAGCATTTGACACTAGAAAACTCACTACAATGCAAAACCCAAACACATCTCTTTAACCGAACTAATTTGATCCAAATCAACCCCTGCTGCAGCGCTGACCTCCTCTGTCCTGCGTTTTGCCCGGTGTTGAAATGGCCAGCTGTCTTCTTCCCTGTCCTCGAGCTGACATAATATTTCAGAGCTGACATAATATTTCAGAGCTGACATAATATTTCAGAGCTGACATAATATTTCAGAGCTGACATAATATTTCAGAGCTGACATAATATTTCAGAGCTGACATAATATTTCAGCGCTGACATAATATTTCAGAGCTGACATAATATTTCAGGTGCTCACTGGCGGTGCGTCAAAAGATTTTCCCCTTTCAATCAGGGACCCCGTCCACACTGAATAAAAACAGTTTTACGGTAAATTAACAAAGACGTAAACAACTCATTCACTCGTGCTGTATTCAAACTTTTCAGGCCCATGGTGATGCATGTGAATGTTTATCCTTTTAAGCTTGGAAATAAGACCCTTAAACCCAGACTTGGACCACACCCGCACTCCACTGAGTAGTAGGCAAGAGATTGCTTTGCAACGCTTGTTGTTAGCCACTGATTCCTTCCAAACCACTCATTGTTGAATTTCTGATTTCCAACTCCCAATGTTTATGTCCAATAATTTCTCTTCATATGACAAATGATTGAAAAGGACTTTCCTGTATATTGTGGACTTGATGATGATGACTGCTTGACTAGTCCAATCAAAGCTATGGTAGATCTAACATGATTTGACGTAATTTTATCTGTGGCCAATGACCTCGAGACTTCTTGGATGGGCACTTCTAATATAACTCTATGGCAGTACCCAAGGGACTCGAATTTTGGAGCTCTCTCCGTAGATTTGGCAGTGACGTAGTGTCCCCATTAGTGACAAAACACAGAGCCATTCACGGCACAACTAGAGAACATACCAACCCTACGTTCAGTATTTTCAGCTTGGCTGCCCGACTACCAGAGAAAAAAACTAAGCTATGCTGGAACACCTGCATTTTGGAGTTGCCTTACTCAAGAAGCAATAAAGAGAACAAGTTTATATGTGGCTTTATTAACTCAATGTTAAAACTTTTTTTTATTGTTTGCAAACTCATGTGACAAATTAATTAATGCCAAAATAACATGCAACAAAAATTTATACAGTACCAGTCAAAAGTTAAACCCTGGAATGAGTAGGTGTGTTTTCTTAATTTTTTACTATTTTCAAAATGTTTGAATAATAGTGAAGACACCAAAACTATGGAATAGCACATATGGAATCATGTAGTACCCAAAAAAGTGTTAAAGAAACCCAAATATATTTTAGATTTTAGATTTTTCAAAGTAGCCACCCTTTGCCTTGATGACAGCTAAGCACGCTCTTGGCATTCTCTCAACCAGCTTCATGATGTAGTCACCTGGAATGCATTTCAATTAACAGGTGTGCCTTGTTAAAAGTTAATTTGTGGAATTTCTTTCCTTGTTAATGCTTTTGAGCCAATCAGTTGTGTTGTGACAAGGTAGGGGTGGTATACAGAAGATAGCCCTATTTGGTAAAAGACAAAGTCCATATTATGACATGAACAGCTCAAATAAGCAAAGGTGAAATGACAGTCCATCATTACTTAAAGACATGAAGGTCAGTCAATTCTGGAAAATGTCAAGAACTTTGAAAGTTTTTTCAATCGCAGTCGCACCCATCAAGCGCTATGATGAAACTGGCTCTCATGAGGACCACCACAGGAAAGTAAGACCCAGATTTACCTCTGCTGCAGAGGATAAGCTCAGAGTTAACTGCACCTCAGATTGTAGCCCAAATAAATGCTTCACCGAGTTCAAGTAACAGGCACATCTCAACAGCAACTGTTCAGAGGAGACAGTGGAGCAGTCCTTCATGGTCAAATTGCTGCAAAGAAACCACTACTAAAAGGACACCAATAAGAAGAAGAGACTTGCTTGGGCCAAGAAACACAAGCAATGGACACGACCGAAATCTGTCCTTGAGATTTGAGATTTCTGAAAGCATGGGAGGTGTGATGGTGCTTTGCTGGTGACACAGTCTGTGATTTATTTAGAATTCAAGCCACACTTAACCGGCATGGCTACCACAGCATTCTGCAGCGATACGCCATCCCTGGTTTGAGCCTAGTCGGACTATCATTTGTTTTTCAACAGGACAATGACCCAACACACCTCCAGGCTGTGTAAGCACTGTTTGACCAAGAAGGAGAGTGATGGAGTGATGCATCAGATGACCTGGCCTCCACAATAAACCGACCTCAAACCTCAGATGTTGGACCACAGAGTGAAAGAAAAGCAGCCAACAAGTGCACAGCATATATGGGAACTCCTCCAAAACTGTTGTAAAAGCATTCCAGGTGAAGCTGGTGCCAAGAGTGTGCCAAGAGTGTGCAAAGTTGTCATCAAGGCAACAGGTGGCTACTTTGAAGAATTTAAAATAAAATATATATTTTGATTTGTTTAACACTTTTTTGGTTACTACATGATTCCATGTGTGTTATTTCATAGTTTTAATGTCTTCATTATTATTCTACAATGTAGAAAAGAGTAAAAAAATTAAGAAAATGTCATGTTTTGTCATATATTGTCTTGTCCTTGTGCTTTCCCTTCTGTTCGTTTCCCCCTGCTGGTCTTATTAGGTTCGTTCCCTTTTTCTATCCCTCTCTCTCCCCCCTCCCTCTCTCTCTTCTCTCTATCGTTCCGTTCCTGCTCCCAGCTGTTCCTCATTCTCCTAACTCACTCATTTACTCTTTTCACACCTGTCCCCTATTTTGCCCTCTGATTAGAGCCCTATTTCTCCCCTTGTTTTCCGCTTCTGTCCTTGTCGGATCCTTGTATGATGTACGCTGTTCTGTGTCCTTGTCTCGCCCTGTCGTGTTTTGTCTCCTTCAGATGCTGCGTATGAGCAGGTGTCTTAGTCTGCTACGGTCGGTGCCTTCCCGAAGCAACCTGCAGTCAATGGTCGAGTCTCCAGTCTGTCCTCGTTACTACGAATGGATTTAAGTTTTTTCCTGTTTTGTTTTCTTCTTGATTTTTCCAGGATTATTACTTTTGTCATATACTGGAATAAAGACTCTGTTTTCGTTAAGTCGCTTTTGGGTCCTCATTCACCAGCATAACAGAAAAATCCTTGAATGAGTAGGTGTGTCAACTTTTGACTGGTACTGAAAGATTAGTGGAATCTGTGTGGGTAGCTGGACAGGTAGTATGACTGACAGTGAAGGTGAACAGGTGGTCAGGTGACAGAGGAATGGATGAGACTGAGGCAGGAATTCCTTTAACCATAAAGTGGTATATTTACTGAGTAGTCTGTGGTGGATTCATGGACGCACAGAACTTCTGGATCAGATGGAGTTAAGGAAGAGAAAGCAGCGAGATCAGGCGATGGCAATTTCCTCCTTTAATGGAGTTGAGATCTGTCGGACATGACCTAATTAAAGCGCCCCTGGCCCAGCTGAGTAAATGGCAATGAATTAAAGGATTAAAGGATTATTCCACCAACTCCATGGGCCTTTTCTACAGGTACTGTTTACATAGTACATTGTACACTGACATAGTACATTGTCAGTGTTGCACAAAAACAAAGAGAAAACATCAGCAATACACATCTATCACTCAAGGTGAGGAAAAACTTCAATTCATTTGGAGTAACTGTCATCCATTACCAACAGGCAGCCATGTGAAGAAAATCTATTTGCATATTTACCAAATGACCACAACATGATTCATGCGTCCGGAAAAATACATTTAAAAAACACTCCCTGTTAAATCAAAATAAACAAATTAGAATATATCAAATCGAATTATCTTGATAACTCCATAACGAAGTAATTGTATCCCATAAGGTAATGGTAAAATACAAATGGAGACAGCTCTGTCCTTCTCGTGGTCCGAAATAAATAAGTTATGAACTTGTTAATTATTTATTTTTTACATAGTCCATAAAAAACATATCATGTCTTCCTAGTAAGGGTGATCAGGCCTCACCAGGAAGTCAGAACAGAGGTCAGTCAGCCCTATTAAGTGAGAATTTCACATAGAATTTTACTGCGGTCATGACTGCCAGTGGGGCAGTAATATGGTCAACACAACGGCCCTAGTGTACACATGTTTGCACTGTCAATGTACATCAAGCATAAGCTTCAAGGCAATACAATAATAAATACTGACGTCAACATGAGTGAACAATAACATGGCCTCTCACCTAGAAGGGTGCTGGATGATGTAAGACGTTGCCAGGTATCCACCCAGACTATGTCCCAGTAGGACATTGTTCAAGGCCTACTGATTGCCTCTACAGCTCCTGGGCCAGGGCAGCATCTGTGGGGAAGGGGGGTGGAGAGCTCCGGCCAAACCCCAGGAGGTCAAACGCATAGACTTTCCGAGAGCGACTCAAAGCATCCAGGTTACAGATCCACAGACCTACTCCTCCTCCTCCATCTACACACAATACCCTATAATTACAAAGCAAAAACAGGTTTTTAGAATGGTTTGCACATTAATTAAAACTTAAAAAACGTATTCAGATCCTTTATTTGGTACTTTGTTGAAGAACCTTCGGCAGCGATTACAGCATTGAGTCTTCTTGGGTACGCTACAAGCTCGGCACACCTGTATTTGGGAAGTTTCTCCCATTCTTCTCTGCAGATCTTCTTAAGCTCTGTCAGGTTGGATGGGGCGTGTCGCAGCGTAGCTATTTCCAGGTCTCTCCAGAGATGTTAGATCAGGTTCGGGCTCTGGCTGGGCCACTCAAGGACATTCAGAGACTTGTCCGGAAGCCACTCCTGCGTTGTCTTGGCTGTGTGCTTAGGGTCGTTGTCCTGTTGGAAGGTGAACCTTCACCCCAGTCTGAGGTCCTGGGCGCTCTGTACTATTCTCCGTTCATCTTTCCCTCAGTCCTGACTAGTCTCCTTCCGCTGAAAAACATCCCCACAGCATGCTTCCACCCCCACCATGCTTCACCATAGGGATTGTGCCAGGTTTTCTCCAGAGTTGACGCTTGGCATTCAGGCCAAAGAATTCAATCTTAGTTTCATCAGACCAGAGTATCTTGTTACTCAAGGTCTGAGAGTCTTTTAGGTGCCTTTTGACAAACTCCAAGTGGGCTGTCATGTGCCTTTTACTGAGGAGTGGCTTCCGTCTGGCCACTCTAACATAAAGGCCTGAACGGTGGAGTGCTGCAGAGATGGTTGTCCTTCTGGAAGGTTCTCCTATCTCCACGGAGAAACTCTGGAGTTCTGTCAGAGTGAACATCGGGTTCTTGATCACCTCCCCGACCAAGGCCTTCTCCCCCGATTGCTCAGTTTGGCCGGCCGGTCAGCTATAGGAAGAGTCTTGGAGGCCACTGTGTTCTTGGGGACCTTCAATGCTGCAGACATTTTTTGGTACCCTTCCCCAGATCTGTACCTCAACACAATCCTGGTCCGGAGCTTTATGGACAATTCCTTCGACCTTATGGCTTGTTTTTTTGCACTGACATGGCCTGTCAACTGTGGGACCTTATATAGACAGGTGTGTGCCTTTCCAGATTACGTCCAATCAATTGAATTTACCACAGGTGGACTCCAATCAAGTTGTAGAAACATCAAGGATGATCAATGGAAACAGAATGCACATGAGCTCAATTTCGAGTGTCATAGCAAAGGGTCTGAGTACTTATGTAATAAGGTACCTAGGGGGGCCCGGGGGGGGGGACACACGAGGAGAAACAATATGTCAGTGGAACTACGACTGTATACTGTACATAGGAGTCAATGATTTTGTTCCACTGAAAAGAGACAAATTTAAGATCTAAAGACATTAACATGGTCCTACAGGTGAGCATCTTGGCCTCTGTGCTCTTCAGGAGGGACATGGAGAGACAGAAGATTATGTTCCTGACAGCCATATTAACACATTAACACTGTATTAAGACAAACACAATGATTACTACAAAGCAGAGACAGAGTAGGGTAAAGGTCTAAGCAGGCATTGTTACTAGCATACAACTGTTTGCATAAAATAAGGGCTGTCTTTCATGTAGGTTTACCCTGATGTGATGTTTTTGGACAAGGTGACTTATCAATATATTTGCCTGTATTTACCTGCGATTGGTCCGCTAATAATAATAATAATAATAATAATAATAATAATAATAATAATAATAATAATAATAATAATAATAATAAAGGCTCAGTGCACTACTTTTGTGTAAAAAAATATTTTGGGGCAATGTTTTTTTTCAGGGGGTACTGCAGCACCCTCAGCACCCCTATTTCCCACAGCTACGACTCCAAATGCCATGATGACCTGGAAGAGACTGCCAAATCGAGGGCAAAGGTAAGAATCTCTGGATTAGCTATCTAATGTTAGCTAAACGTAGTAAGGAATAAATTGCCCAAAAAATTATTTGAATTAACAATTCTGTTAACTGTCTCGTGCAAGCTTTAAATGTTTACAATACCTGTTACAAAGGTGCCAGCTAAGAGATTACGTGCAAGAGCTTGCAGGGATTTGTAGTTTTGCATGATGTCAACTTTTATGCTAATTTCTATTTTCGAATTGAATACAGCCAAAAATATTAATAAAAGTTACCTTGTCCGAGAGAGATTTACATGGTTATCAAAACATCATGCCAGATATGAAAGATAAGTAACTTGTGTTTTCGAAAACTATATAGCAAGCAAATACTTGACATTTGTAATCATCAGTGCCGATTTTAGCACGTAAATGTAGGTGGGGCAAACTAAAAAACAAAAAACAATTGTAGATGCAAAAGCCACTACACAAACACTAAACAGTACATTAATTGCATTATAATGGTGACAAACAGTGCCCACAAACTGCTTTCTTTTCTGCACCATGGAGTGAATCCTTACCACTGCTACACCTGGCTAACAGCAGTTCATTCAGCCTCAATTACTGCCTTTTAAAAAAACATAGCTGATATGTCCGACTTGCTTAAATAAATGTGGTTTCTACTAACAATTGAGATGTACAAACTATGGCATAAGGGGACGACGAGCAGATAAGATGCAATCCGTAATTTCGATTAAGACATTAATGAGCGAGCTAGGACAAACGTAGTTGACAACTATTTGTTCAGCTCTTTTGAAATGTACAGCAACAGAATTCAGAACATGGGCTGTTCTTATAGTATTCTCCATGTACACCAAGTCAGAAGATTACATTTCTCTAAAACTGGCTATAGGCAACATGTGCACCACCAAGTCAGAATAGTAGGCTAAGTGATGAGGGGGAAAGGGACCAATAGGAGTAATCATTTGGGTGAGGCACATTGTTTCAGTATGATATGTTGGATAAAGGAATAAAGACAGACACCAATGTTGGTTTCAATAGCCTTGTTCAAGCATTGTACAAATCCCTACACGCGGAGTCCAGGGAACAGTCCGGCTAGTCGATTACCTATCAACTAGACTCCGTAACATCATCCTTTTCAATAGAAAGTGCAAACATAACGGCATAACATTAAGTTCTTAACAGTCAAGTCATAACAATTGAAAAAGCATGACATTTTCTTTTTACTTCAGTTGTCATCTTCCTTTTTTTATAAACAGAGGATAAGTTAACACAGTCTCTTGCTTACAGAGTAAGCCTGTCCGGTGGCTTGCACAGCCGACCCACCCGTGAGTAAGTATTGGCTCTGACATGGGTAGGATTAGGGCCACGAGCTGGAGAGCTTGGTGGGGTAGAAGCCTCACCTTCAGTTGGCTCATGTCTCAATTCTGCGCCCCTTGCCCTTAGGCCTGGAGGTCACGTGGTCAAACGCCCATCAAGCAAAACGCTTGAACTGTGCAGTGGGCCATTGTCCGTGATTACCTTGTCAGGCTGACCTTGCCTTGCAAACTGCACCTTGCAGCACTTTATGACCGTCTCTGCAGACAAGTCAGGGAGCAGTTTAATTTCCCAAAAGTCAGAGTAGTGATCAACGATGAGAAGATAGTCCTTTTGTCTGTGGCTGAATAAGTCCATGCTGACGATTTGTCAGGCGATTTGTGGGCAGGTCCTGTGACATCATGGTTTCCTTTTGCTGTTCATGAGCGTACCTGTTGCATGTGGTACAGTTGCTGACAAAGTCTTTAATTTCTGCTTTCTGCTTGTTTGGCCAGTATATGTTTCACGAGCCTGGCGGTAGCATGCTTCACCTCCAACGTGACTGGAGTGTATGGGGTAAGCATCTCTGGACGTAGTGATTTGGGAATCAAGACGCCATTTTGCACGATGATCTCATCTCGAAAGGTCCAGTATTCTCTCACTGTGAAAGGTGTCTCCTCATTCAGGTATGGCCAACCTGCGAGAGCCATGGACTTCAGTGACTGTAGGTGTTCGTCCATGTCAGTGTGTTGCCTGATCTGGGCTAGGCGGTGATCTATGACGTTTAAGTAGTCTGCCTGATTGATCTGTTGAACATCTTGTTGTTCCTGCTGTAGCGAACAGATGGCCTGCCGCTGATAGGCAGTGCCTCTGCCTGTACATTGTGCTGTTGCCCTGCTCAGTGTGTCGCTGATGTACATCTCTGGTCCTGGCTTGTAAATGACCTTCAGGCTGTAGTTTTGCAGAGTCAGGAGCATGCTTTGAAGCCTCTTGGGCACGTTGAGGAGAGGTTCACTGAATATGGCAATAAGTGGTTTGTGGTCAGTTTCAGCTGTGACCAGCTCTCGACCATATAAGTAGTGATGGAATCGGCGGCAGGAGAGGACAATGCTGAGGCACTCTTTCTCAATTTGTGTATAGTTTTGTTCGGTGGGGGTGAGCGCTCTCGATGCAAACGCAACAGGCTGGCCTTCCTGCATAAGGCAGCATCCAAGCAACCGGCACACAGACACACAGAGGCTCACAGACTGCTGATAGGTGTGACATGAACTTTGCAAGATAGTTTGCAAAACCGATGAGACGCTGTACTCCTTTTGCATCAAACGGGTTTGGCATGTTGAGGATCGCTCGGACCTTGTCTGGGTCCGCCTACAGAGCTTTGTCCGAGAGAATATGGCCATGGAAGTGGACGTCTTTCACCATGAACTGCAGCTTCTGCAGGCCAAGACGAAGCTTAACTGATCGGCAGCGCTCCATCAGTGCCAGGAGCTTCACATCGTGGTTCGCGTTCTGCTTCTTCGTCTGTGTCACCACAGCCTACGATCAGGCCATCATCGGCGATGGTTGCAATGCCCTTGAGCCTAGCCAGTAACTCGTGCTGCTTGCGTTTGTATACCTCAAGCGCCACTGAGACACAAAACGGGAGCTTGAGCCAGCATGTACGACCCCAGGGGGTCCAGAAGGTAGTTATGAAGCTGCTTTCTTTGTCCAGCTTGCATTGAAGGAATGCATATCGGGCATCCACCATGGTGAAAATCCTGGCCTTGGGAAGCTTGTAGAGGACATCCTCTAGTGTCGGCATGTAGTGGAATCGTTTCAGTGCTTGGTTCAAATGCTTTGGGTCGGTGCAGACCCTCAGCTTCTCTGTTTTTTTTCCCTATGAACATATTGCTGTTCCAGTCAGTTGGTTCAGTCACCGATGTCATGTGGCAATCGGCCTCATATTTGTCCAGCTGGGCCTTCACAGCCACTTTCATTGCGCAGGGCACATTGAGAGGAGCACACTGGACTGTAGTGATGCTCTCATCCACTTCAAAGTGTACCTCCCCAGGCACAGATTCAACGGGCATGTTGAATACGTCGTCATATCTGCTGAGTAGTTGTTCTTTGGACAGGGTTCCATGCTGGACATGATCCACAATGTGCAGGTCATTTGGTACAGTGAACTGCATCAGTCCCAGGCGTTCGCATGTAGAGCCTGAGAGAAAAGGATGTTGACTGGTTTTCACAATCTTAAAATCCAGCTTGTGTTTGCATCCCTGAATAACACATTCGGTCTCAAAAGGTGCCCATAGAGCTCATTAGCGCTCCTGAGTACAGCTTTAGTCTAGTATCGCTGGGCAATAGATGTGTGTCAGGTGCCCGATTGATGTTGTCTTTGTAGCTCATTACGTTGCATTATGTTGCATGTAGCACCGGAATCCAGTTGACATTGGCCTACATTGTGTATGTCGCAGTAGTAGGACCAATACCGTGTGTAGCCCACGAAAAGAAGTAGGCAAGCATTCACTCTATAATCATTCACTTGCATTACACAGTTGTTGAGTGATAGGCTACTGTAAAAGTGATGGGAATACTATAAAACGCCACAGCCTAATTTTTCGCCCACTCCGTGTTCTTTTGCTATAGTGTGTGCTCGTGTGTGTAAAACTCTCCCACACAGAAAATATTTCCCATTTGGAGACGTTGTGGCTTGCTTACACTCATTGCATAGTGTCACAAATTCGACAGCAATCTAGTTCAAGTTATGAAGCCTGTGAGAATCATTAATAGTCTAGTGGTGCTCATATTGTTGAGCTGATCTGTGTGTGTTGGTAGGTGCAAATGATGTGTAGGCCTACTGCAGCTACAGATACACTTGCATGTCCCAGCAGGCACATATCTTTGTGTCACATAAAACGACGGTTGTTGATACACTACCGTTCAAAGGTTTGGGGTCACTTAGAAATGTCCTTGTTTTTTAAAGAAAAGCTATTTTTTTTGTCCATTAAAATAACAAATTGATCAGAAATACAGTCGACATTGTTAATGTTGTAAATGACTATTGTAGCCGGAAATGGCTGATTTTTTATGGAATATCTACATAGGCGTACAGAGGCCCATTATCGGAAACCACTCCTGTGGCACGTAGTTATAGCCAGTCCAAGTTTATCATTTTAAAAGGCTAATTGATCATTAGATTCCAGGCTCAAAATGGCTAGAAATGAAGTACTCGTCAGTCTATTCTTGTTCTGAGAAATGAAGGATATTCCATGTGAGAAATTGCCAAGATACTGTAGATCTCGTACAACGCAATGTACTACTCCCTTCACAGAACAGCGCAAACTGGCTCCAACCAGAATAGCAAGAGGAGTGGGAGGCCTCGGTGCACAACTGAGCAAGAGGACAAGTACATTAGAGTGTCTAGTTTGAGAAACAGATGCCTCACAAAATTGTCCTCAACTGGCAGCTTCATTAAATAGTACCCGTAAAACACCAGTCTCAACGTCAACAGTGAAGAGGCGACTTCGGGATGCTGGCCTTCTAGACAGAGTTTCCCTGTCCAGTGTCTGTGTTCTTTCGCCCATCTTAATCTTTTATTTTTATTGGCCAGTCTGAGATATGGCTTTTTCTTTGCAACTCTGCCTAGAAGGCCAGCATCCCGGAGTTGCCTCTTCCCTGTTGACGTTGAGACTGGTGATCAGGGATTTCTACTGGAGAAGCAGGTTAGGCATCTTCATACTTAACCATCTTAACCAACGCTACCTTCCTGAACTCGATACCCTCCTCGATCTCAGTGCTGCCATCAGAATTTAAGAGCATGTCCTGTTGTTCAGCCATGCTGCGAAAGATCTGCAAAATAGAGAGCATGACATCTTGGTGATCATTAGCAATGTTCTTAGAGCGACAGGTCACATTTTAACCACTGCTTCGCAGAGGTGGGAGCAAGTCACTATTAGTTGAGTCACAAGCAATTCTCAAGTCACAAGTCGAAGCGGTCAATGTGCGAGAGCATTCTCAGATTAAGTCAAGTGACAAGTTTGAAAATCAAGTCAATTAAAAATCAAATCTACACATGCAACAACTTGTTCAACTACAAATCTTTGTCTATTTATTGAGGCTACCAGACAGCCTTCATCATTATTTGATCTACACCAATTGTAAAATAGGGATCTTGTAGCAGTCATTAGGGCATGAAGTCAGTAGAAAACAAGGTAGGTTGACGTGCTCAGAGTGTAGATTTATCTACAGGACTTTGTGATCAAATGGTGAAAGCGCCATAACAAAATATACAAGTAGATTGACCAAATATACAAGGGCAATAGCCCAAAAGAAATAGCCTCAGGCCAACCTGTCCTATCTGATCGGACAAAGGTAAATGGCACGACTTTACATTTTCCCTTTGAGAAACCAAATTGAATCTGTCCAACAGCAACTCAAACCACTAGGCCTACATAATATAAGCATTTGCCCCCCCCCAGGACTACACAATTACAACCAATAAACTAGTTCTACAATGTAACAGGAAATTCTCACGTCCATTGCTCCATCTCTTAAATCAGACGTCATTATTTTTAACGCTATTTCAACACCACGCATACATGGAACAATCATTCTCAAATGAACATTCTGACGCCAAAAGCATTCTATGGGCACCGAGGCGTGCGCTCCTATTTACCCACAAAGACAACATAGCACACACGGAAGTCCGACATAACCCGGAAAATCTTAACAAAGGAAACCATACTTTGAATTAAATAAACAGACATTCTGTCATGCAGGTGAATGAGGACCCAAAAGCGACTTGGCGAAAACAGAGTCTTTAATCCAGTAAAGTAATTCTACAAACATAAGACATAATTCCACTCGTAATGACGAGAACAGACTGGAGACTCGATCAAGAAATGCAGGTTGCCTCGGGAAGGCACTTGAACCTAGCAGACTCAGACACCTGCTCTCCACGCAGCATCTGAGGGAAACACGACACGACAGGGCGATACACAGACACAGCACGGTGAACAATAGACAAGGATCCGACAGGGCAGGAACGGAAAACAAGGGAAGAAATAGGGACTCTAATCAGGGGAAAAGATAAGGAACAGGTGTGGGAAGACTAAATGATTGATTAGGGAAATAGGAACAGCTGGGAGCAGGAACGGAACGATAGAGAGAAGAGAGAGAGGAAGGGAGAGAGAAAAAGGGGAACGAACCTAAAAAGACCAGCAGGGGGAAAATGAACAGAGGGAATAGCAAAATGACAAGACAATCTAAGACAAAACATGACAGTACCCCCCCCCACTCACCGAGCGCCTGCTGGCGCTCTCGAGGAGGAACACTGGCGGCAACGGAGGAAATCATAGATCACAAACGGTCCAGCACGTCCCGAGAAAGAACCCAACTCCTCTCCTCAGGACCGTAACGAAAAACGATAAAAAGGGAAACTAGGGTACTACTCTAAAAAAAAAAAAAAAATGAGACACGGGTAGAGAACTGAAAGCTATAGAGCAAACAGGACCAAACAGGCCAGGAGAGTAACAACTAGGGACAGACTGGGACACAGCAAGGGCAGGAACAAGAACAGGAGAGATGCGATGGCAGGGAACAGACAGACCCAGCAAGACCAGGAGCAGAAGCAGAAAAAAAAATTACCAGACTTCTTCTGCGCGCAGTCTGAACACGCAGCCATGAAACGGCGCGTGTCACGCTCCTGAGTAGGCCACCAAAACCGCTGGCGAATAGAAGCAAGCGTACCCCGAACGCCGGGATGGCCAGCTAACTTGGCAGAGTGAGCCCACTGAAGAACAGCCAGACGAGTAGAAACAGGAACGAAAAGAAGGTTACTAGGACAAGCGCGCGGCGACGCAGTGTGCGTGAGTGCTTGCTTAACCTGTCTCTCAATTCCCCAGACAGTCAACCCGACAACACGCCCAACAGGAAGAATCCCCTCGGGATCGGTAGAAGCCACAGAAGAACTAAAGAGACGGGATAAAGCATGAGGCTTGGTGTTCTTAGTACCCGGGCAATAAGAAATAACGAATTCGAAACGAGCGAAAAACAACGGCCAACGAGCATGACGCGCATTCAGTCGTTTGGCAGAACGGATGTACTCAAGGTTCTTTTGGTCAGTCCAAATGACAAAAGGAACGGTCGCCCCCTCCAACCACTGTCGCCATTTGCCTAGGGCTAAACGGATGGCGAGCAGTTCGCGGTTAGCCACATCATAGTTACGTTCCGACGGTGACAGGCGATGAGAAAAATACGCACAAGGATGGACCCCATCGTCAGTATCGGAGCGCTGGGACAGAATGGCTCCCACGCCCACCCCCGACGCGTCAACCTCAACAATAAACGGTTTAGTGACGTCAGGTGCAACAAGGATAGGAGCGGATGCAAAACGCTTCTTGAAGAGAACAGGACAACAATCATACGACTGGTGAGGAGGAAGGGAGTTGGTTCTGGACCGACTGAAGACCGTGCGCAGACCATGATACTCCTCCGGCACTCCTGTCAAATCACCAGGTTCCTCCTGAGAAGAGGGGACAGAACAAACAGGAGAAATAGCAGACATTAAACACTTCACATGACAAGAAACGTTCCAGGAAAGGATAGAATTACTAGACCAATCAAAAGAAGGATTATGACACACTAGCCAGGGATGACCCAAAACAACAGGTGTAAAAGGTGAACAAAAAATCAAAAAAGAAATAGTCTCACTATGGTTACCAGATACAGTGAGGGTTAAAGGTAGTGTTTCATATAATATACTGGGGAGAGGACTACCATCCAAGGCAAACATGACCGTGGGCTCCCCTAACTGTCTGAGAGGAATGTCATGTTCCCGCGCCCAGGCTTCGTCCATAAAACAGCCCTCTGCCCCAGAGTCTATTAATGCACTGCAAGAAGCTGCCGATCCGGTCCAGCGTAGATGGACCGGTAAAGTAGTACAGGTACTTGACGGAGAGGACCGTCTAGTAGCGCTTATCAGTCACCCTCCGCTTACTGATGAGCTCTGGCCTTTAACTGGACATGAAATGACAAAATGACCAGCGGAACCGCAATAGAGACAGAGGCGGTTGGTGATTCTCCGTTCCCTCTCCTTAGTCGAGATGCGAATACCCCCCAGCTGCATGGGCTCAACACCTGAGTCAGTGGGGAAAGACGGTAGTGTCGGAGAGAGGGAGACACAGTTAACGCGAGCTCTCTTCTATGAGCTCGGTGACGAAGATCTACCCGTCGTTCAATGCGAATAGCGAGTTCAATCAAAGAATCCACGCTGGATGGAACCTCCCGAGAGAGAATCTCATCCTTAACCTTAGCGTGGAGTCCCTCCAGAAAACGAGCGAGCAACGCCTGCTCGTTCCAGTTACTGGAGGCAGCAAGAGTGCGAAACTCTATAGAGTAATCCGTTATGGATCGATTACCTTGACATAGGGAAGACAGGGACCAGGAAGCTTCTTTCCCAAAAACTGAGCGATCAAAAACCCTTATCATCTCCTCTTTAAAGTTCAGATAATTGTTAGTACACTCAGCGCTTGCCTCCCAGATAGCTGTGCCCCACTGCCGAGCCCGACCAGTAAGGAGTGATATGACGTAGGCAATCCGAGCTCTCTCTCTTGAGTATGTGTTGGGTTGGAGAGAGAACACTATATCACACTGGGTGAGAAAGGAGCGGCACTCAGTGGGCTGCCCAGAATAACATGGTGGGTTATTAACCCTAGGTTCCGGAGGCTCGGAAGAACCGGAAGTAGCTGGTGACACGAGACGAAGACTCTGATACTGTCCTGAGAGGTCGGAGACCTGAGCGGCCAGGGTCTCAACGGCATGCCGAGCAGCAGACAATTCCTGCTCGTGTCTGCCGAGCATCGCTCCCTGGAACTCGAGAGTAGAGTAGAGAGAATCCATAGTCGCTGGGTCCATTCTTGGTCGGATCCTTCTGTCATGCAGGTGAATGAGGACCCAAAAGCGACTTGGCGAAAACAGAGTCTTTAATCCAGTAAAGTAATTCTACAAACATAAGACATAATTCCACTCGTAATGACGAGAACAGACTGGAGACTCGATCAAGAAATGCAGGTTGCCTCGGGAAGGCACTTGAACCTAGCAGACTCAGACACCTGCTCTCCACGCAGCATCTGAGGGAAACACGACACGACAGGGCGATACACAGACACAGCACGGTGAACAATAGACAAGGATCCGACAGGGCAGGAACGGAAAACAAGGGAAGAAATAGGGACTCTAATCAGGGGAAAAGATAAGGAACAGGTGTGGGAAGACTAAATGATTGATTAGGGAAATAGGAACAGCTGGGAGCAGGAACGGAACGATAGAGAGAAGAGAGAGAGGAAGGGAGAGAGAAAAAGGGGAACGAACCTAAAAAGACCAGCAGGGGGAAAATGAACAGAGGGAATAGCAAAATGACAAGACAATCTAAGACAAAACATGACACATTCTACCTCATGAGTCTTGTAAACATGCATGTGCACTATATGAATTGCATCCTCTCAGAGCAGGGTAAGAAAGGGTTGGATAAAATCCAAATGTATCGTAAGCGTATCAAACCTGAAAGGTCCATGTGTTGCAATAAACGTATGGGATGGAATGATAAAACGCTAGCAATTATTTTAGTATTAAATGTAATATAGATTGAACACATAGAGCCTGTGAAATGTGAAAGCAAACTTGTCAACGAGAAAAGCCCTCCACTGGCAGGAGTTGAGAGTCTTCCCACAACAGGCTAATAATTCATTATAACAATACCAAATGTAGCTTCATAGGTACATCAAACACTTAAAGTAATTGTTATACCCCAAAAGACCAGTACTCCTATGCTGGTAATTGTTGCCCCAAAGCTAATCTGTTACAATTGTCTCTGGTTGAGTGTAGAGTAATCCACGTGTGGCAAACTACAAAACCTGGCCAGATAATGTCAAGTCAGTCTCAAGTGAAATACGGAAAGTTGTTTAAACTGGCATGGCATTCAAATGTAAATATAAGTTCAACCTCATTTGTTTACTCAGTCATTACTACTGGTAGGTGATTGACATTTGACACTATTTGCAGGTGGAATTGTGATATGTAGAACTTTAAAAAGAGTTGGTCATCTACTGGGCTGTCTAATACCTACCTTCACAGTATCAATGAGCCAGGTCAGAGTCCCTAAAACCTGTGGCCAGGTATGTGGAGCTCCCACAGCGAACATGGGACTTTTAGAGAGTGCAAATGGATACCTGCCTGCAGAGAGTTTAGTTGTCAGTAGACATGAACCTGCTACGAGGCGAACATGTAGAAATTGTCAGTGAATCACATGGTTTTCTAAAATTATTGATTTACCCCAATTCTTTGAGAATCCTGGGGACCTCCTCCACTTCGAAGGTTGGCATCTGGAAGATGGGCTCAATGAGGCAGTAGAGGAACTCAAAGATCCTCAAGAACGCCTTGGTGGAGGGACCCTTGAGTGACTTCACTGACACCATACCAGGAAACCACTTCTCTATCAGGAACTATAGGAGAACAAGGGGGAAAATCACTGTGAGCAAAACAAAGGAGCTGATCTTGGACTATAGGAAACATCGACAGGACTGAAGTGGGTCAAGAGTTTCAAGTTCCTTGGTGTCCACATCAAACTATCATGGTCCGAACACACCAAGACAGTTGTGAAGAGGGCACGACAAAACATCCTTTCCCCCTCAGGGCACTGAAAAGATTTGGAATGGTCCCTGGATCCTCAAAAAGTTCTACAGCTGCACCGAAAAAGTAGTACAGGATCTTGATGGAGAGACTTGAGTAGTTGCGCTCACCTGTGGGAAGGCTAAATGATGATTAACAAAATGTCCAAGAGCATTCTGACTAGTTGCATCACCGCCTGGTAAGGCAACTTCTCGGCATCTGACCGTAAGGCGCTACAGAGGATAGTGCGTACTGGCCAATGCATCACTAGGGCCAAGCTTCCTGCCATCCAGGATACTAGGAGTGTCAGAGGAAGGCCCCCCCCAAAAAAAAGTGTCAAAGACTCCAGTCACCGTTATCTCTGCTACTGTACGGTTAGTGGTACCGGAGCACCAGGTCTAGGACCAAAAAGGCTCCTTAAACAGCTTCTAACCCCAAGCCATAAGACTGCTGACCAACTAAACTAATCAAATGGCCACAGACTATTTACATTTGTTTTTACACCGCTGCTAATAGCTGTTTATTATCTATGCATAGTCACTTTACAAATGACCTCAACTAACCCCCGCACATTGACTCGGTGCCGGTACCCACTGTGTATAGCCTCGTTATTGTTATGTACATTTCTTGTGTTAGATTTTTTTACATTTTGTTTATTTAGTCAATATTTTAATAACTCCATTTCTTGAACTGTGTTGTTGGTTAAGGGCTTGTAAGTAAGCATTTCACTGTAAGGACTACACCTGTTGCATCCAGCGCATGTGACAAACACAACTTTATTTGCCTTGTGCTATGAGGAATTCTGTTTACAAAACATGTATTATGAGTCAGATAGACCAGATAGACCACAGCTGTCTGATACACTGCTGAACAAAGCCCTTATCGTGTAAGGGCCAGGGATCCGGCACTATCTGCACCTCCAAAGGCAGCGTCGCGAGCCATGCCAGCACCACTGGTCCTGATGAATGCTCATCAGATCATTAGGACGCAATCATATGTCCAGTCTACCAAGAGCTTAGTGACTGACTATATCAATTGACAGGCTCTCCATCACATAGTTCGTATTACGTCAAGACAGTAGTCTAGTTGGGCAGTGCAAGAGAGGTCTTCCATGGTCATAGAGCACATACCTATAACAGCCATCTGACATGCCATTCTAAGTTAGTATGTGGGACTTACAGACTTAAAAAAAAAAAACATGTTCTCTCAGATTACCCAGACTGGCTTTTAGGAATGTTCAACTTTCCAAAGGCCAGTTGTTTGTTGTAGTTATACAAATATCCACAAAAGTCTTATCATTGCAAAAACATAGCAGTTATAGCCATTTGAAGCAGCGCCACTGCCGTTCACTTACCCCTGAGGTGTTGCGTCATCCATGCTCATTCGGTTGTTGTGGGCCACCCTCTGAGGGGGTCCCCTAGAACCTACTGCTGGATGCTCGGCTCATCCTTGATCTGAATTAAGACACTAAAAACAGTCCATTTCTTCAAGCCAACCACCATATCTCTGTGCTAATAACCACATGTCCCCGTAGGCCCATTGGTTGACCAAATTCATATCTAGCAAACTCATTCTGAAGGAGCCATACCTTTCATGTTGATAATATTTTTCTAGCTAGTAGTAGCCGTCCAAAGAGAATACTGCCATCTATAGCCCGAGCCGTCGCTCAGTTCTGTTGACAAAGCATTTTCACTTAAATATTCATTTGACAAATTACACTCCTTTACATTATTTACCTTAAAAGTCACTGCATTATAACAGTAAATATTAACTGAAATATAAATGAACAGAATAAACTAATCAGGGAGTGAATCAGGGAGTTGATTCACTACCAAAGACAGAAAAATCGAACCTGACAATAAAGTCCATTGCAGTGACAAAACAATCATAAACCTTTTGAATATTGTCAGTCAAATGAACACTGATGCCACTAAAGTAACAGATTTTCCAAACAATTCACAGGTGCATGGCCCGGGCCAAGAGTCAAAACATTTATTTTGTTTTTTTCCAACCACAAGAGACCTCTCAATGTTCAAAATACACCAGGGAGCATAATTGAGCTAACAGAGGATCAATAGTTTAAAAAAATAAAAATAAATGTGGATAAAAAAAATTCACAAGTGCATACAGGTAACAGCCAAAATAAAGAAAACACCAACAAAGTGACTGAAAGGTGTGTTGGGCCCGAGCTGCCAGAACAGCTTCAATGCGCCAAAGCATAGATTCTACAAGTGGACATAAACCATGCCAGGAAAATGCACCCCAAACACCATAACATAAACTTTGTATCCATCATTTACTCAAGTGTTTCCTTTATTTTGGAAGTTACCGGTTGCCTACAAATGTTGAGGCCGCAATTTGGGTAGCATAGAATGTATGCACACATGACTGTAAGTCGCTTTGGATAAAAGCGTCTGCTAAATGGCATATATTTATTTATTTATATTTATGCGTGCCAAATATACAGTTTGTTGTGTTGTGGCCATAGACATAATCCATAGAAGGGTTTTGGAATCTCACGAAAACGTCTGTAGCGTCTGAACAGTTTGGCCTATAAACTGACCACTCGTTTTGCTCTAAGACTCCCACAAGTGTCACGGGACTCGACTGAAGCTAACTGGTACCTTTTTTTTTTAAAGAATGAAAGTATGGAGGCAGTAAGGTGCCTATCCCCCACTCGCAACCTTCCCCTTACGACATTGGTCTCGTAGGTCGCTTAGTTGACCCATTCCGTTCCGTGTCCCCCCCCAAAAAAAAAAAGGGTTAAATATGTGTAAAAATAAATATACACTACTGTTCAAAAGTTTGGGGTCACTTAGAAAAGTCCTTGTTTTTGAAAGAAAAGCACATTTTTTTTGTCCATTAAAATAACATCAAATTGATCAGAAATACGGTGTAGACCTTGTTAACTGGCCCTAACCAGAATAGAAAGAGGAGTGGGAGGCCCCAGTGCACAACTGAGCAAGAGGACAAGTACATTAGAGTGTCTAGTTTGAGAAACAGAAGCCTCACAAATCCTCAACTGTCAGCTTCATTAAATATTACCCTCGAAAACACCGGTCTCAATGTCAACGGTGAAGAGGTGACTCAGGGAGGCTGGCCTTTTAGGCAGAGTTGGAAAAAAGGCCATGTCTCAGACTGGCCAATAAAAATAAAATATTAAGATGGAGGAACTACTCCCAAGCTTAATTGCACCCACCATAACCCTTCCTCTTACAGACAACTTCTGGTGTAAACCCTGGGCTAAGGCACCTCTCATGTCTCTATTAGAACTCATGATTAATAATACTTAAAGATCAGATATCCAAACCCATCACTGGCATGTCAACTGACCCAAGATCACAGTCAAATGGATTTAGCTGATTTGGTCACTCATCTGTAGATTTATTTGTGCATTTCCCCTGCATGCTTGCGTTCAGTTCATTCAGTATCCCGAATATTTCTGTTAAGTAGGCAAGGATACACATTTTCTTTTCATCACACAGAAATTCAACAAAGTTTTTTAAATATTTTTTTTTTACATCCGTTGCGATTTACAAACAGTTCCTCTCTCAATTCGAAAACTCTTTCCAACATTGCCCTCAAAAACCACCAAGCTTCGGTGTGAAATAGAAGATTGTCATGCTCTGATCTCATTTCTCCACATAGTTTTGCGTGCGCTATGTAGTTCATAATCGAAGTTACCTGCTGCATATCTCCGAGTTCTGCGCTCAACTATTTTGCCGCCAGTTGCTCTCGGTGTATCCATTATAGCTCAGTGGGTGTATCATACAATGCGTTCATATGGCAGAGGGAGACACATTCATAACTAGAGTGCAGAGGCCTGTCTGCCGTCCCGTGATAGATGGAGCTCCCTCTGTGCAAAAGCCACCATTCAATCCCCTGGAATCTGTTTTTCGTCAATATTGCCTCGCAGCACACTGAACATCCCTGAGACAGAAATATATGGCCTTGTGAATAACATCCCCCGACATGTAGCGAGCAAAAGACAATGCATGGGCATCTCGGCCCTCGCAGCGAACATCCGTTTGGAGAGTATATGGTGGGGTATGTTGAGTCATTCAGTCAGAGTTTCCTCCTGATTGCTAGCTATAGCATCAATTCTTAGTTTCACAGTGTTATATGACAAAGGTATTGATGTGAGTTTCTGAGCCTCTGCCTCCCCCCACACGTTGTTTTCACCATATCAGTGGTGGGCGGTCATATCGAAATCTCTGCAATAGTCTGTGGTTTCATAGCGTAGCGTGCCTTGCCATTCACCGTGGTAATGATTCAAGTGCAACTGTCAAGTGCGGCCTTTTCCCACGATCTAAGGACTCTCTCTGGTTGAATTTTAACTTTAAGATTTTTATCATTTTCATTGAGTTTTTTAAGGTTATCCACATTACAATGATTTTGAGAGACAAAGATGATATAATATGGAATTTATATACATATATATATATATATATATATATATATATATATATATATATATATATACAGTGGGGCAAAAAAGTATTTAGTCAGCCACCAATTGTGCAAGTTCTCCAACTTAAAAATATGAGAGAGGCCTGTAATTTTCATTATATGTACACTTCAACTATGACAGACAAAATTAGATAAAAAATCCAGAAAATCACATTGTAGGATTTTTTATGAATTTATTTGCAAATTATGGTGGAAAATAAGTATTTGGTCACCTACAAACAAGCAAGATTACTGTTATGAATCACTCACACCTGGCCCAGTGTCACACGTTGAACATGGCCACCAGAGATGTTTTGGGCTGAATAAGTAATAAAGGCCTAGTGCATACATTTTTGTTTAAAGGCCTAGAAAGGCCTAGTTTTTTTTTTTCCTACTTTTCTTTTGTCTGTATTATTTTTTGGGGGTGATTTATCAGGGGGTGCTGTAGCCCCATCAGCACCCCTACTTCCCGTGGCTATGGTCTGAAACATCAGCCAATTTCATTTTCAATGTGAATGTATGTGTGTGGGTAGGGGGGCAGCAATGCCATGATGATAATAACAGGATGTGACACACATAAATAGCCCCTTACCTGTGTAGGTGGGGGGTATACAGTTCCCATAACAACATCTGGAGAAACAATAAATGTCCACCCCCTCCCCTGCCCAGACACACAGCAGGATGTTTTAAGTGTGCTTGACTGGTCAACCGCACCACAGGGATTTATCTGTTTCACTTTCAAGAACGTAAAGATACACCTCATCTCTCTTTCTCTCTTTTTCTCTCTGACACACACACACACACTGTAACACCACTCAATGAGAGAACCAAGTAAAGATTCATCATGGTTTTGTTTTACATTTTATTACAAACATGTTTGAAGTTTTTTTTAAAGCATACATACATACATACATACATACTTACATACCATAACAACAGTGAATGCTGGCAAAGCAAAGAATATTTACAAAAAAAATCTCAAGACATTAGAAAGAACTGACCAGCAGTCTTACTCCTTACTCTCTCTCTCACACACACACACACACACACACACACACACACACACACACACACACACACACACACACACACACACACACACACACACACACGCACACTCACACTATTAGGCTATAGACTAATATCTTTCTTAGCTGGAGTGCAGACTAGATGACTCTGACTCTGTCGTTGTGGACGTCGTGGCGCCTGTTCGTCTACGCGGGAGAATCTTCAGGCTGGACATGCGTGTAAGTGTGAGGGCCCGGCGAGCAGAACTCTTGAAACCCACTCCCAGGAAGGCATAGAGCAGTGGGTTCAAGCAGCAATGGGCGTACGCCATTGGCTCAGACACCGCTAACCACAACCCCAGGCCTGACTCCAATGTACAGCCCCGTGGGATCAGCTCCAAGCGGAGGAGAGCATCCACTGTGATGCCAATGCAGTACGGCAGCCAGCAGAGGAAGAAACAGAGAACCAAAGCCACAGTGGTCCGCACCGCCCTCCTCTTCTGCCTCTGGCCTCCCAGAGGGCCACGGGTCAGCCTGGACAGGATCACACAGTAACACACCAGTAGAACCAGGCCCGGCACCACCAGCCCCACCAGCACCGTCTGAAGGTGAAACAGGGACACCCACAGTGGGGCGTGCTCTGGCGGATAGAGCCTTGCACACACCATCTCCCCTTCCCCTGCCTCCTGGGTCCGAGCGAACACCATGTCTGGGAAAGCGAGGAGACCAGCCGGCAGCCAGGCACCAGCGTACACATACCTGTGAGCTAGCCGCTGCCGGATGTGTGTGGTGCTGGTGTCCGTGGCTTTGACCACGGCCAGGTAGCGGTCCAGACTGATGAAGGCCAGGATCAGCACGCTGCCATACAGGTTCACCGTGTAGATGACGTGCACGCCGACACATGTGACTGCTCCAAAGCGCCAGTCCCCTAGTGCTGCGTCCACAGCCCAGAAGGGCAGTGCCAGCACGAAGAGCAGGTCGGCGGCGCAGAGGTGCAGCCGGTAGCGGTCCATTAGGCTGAGGCGGGCCTTCCGCTGGCAGCCCAGTACAAACACCACCAGGCCATTCCCGGTGATCCCCAGGGTGAAGATGAAACCGTACACCACCGGGATGAAGACACGCTGCACGCTGGGGCTCAGCAGTTCACGGTCACATGGCTCCTCAAATCCAGCACCGAAATCGCCCAAGCCAGAACCAAAACCGGAAATTGTGTCATTGTAGTCATAATCCGATTCTGGTATCACGAAATGCTACAGAGAGAGAAGGATAATTGAGTACACTTAAAAAATACGATGTGCACAATTTTAAGAACCAATTCTACAATCTGGTTAGTGATTAACATGATAACCAAGACAAATGCCGACAGCCATACAAAGTCCCAGAAAGGTTTTGCTTACAAGGCCTAAATGCTGAAACAAGCCATACCTCGTAGTAGGACATGATGGAGACAGCTATATTTTTGTCTCTCCCTCTGTTCTCTCCTGCCACGTTTGTCTTTCTCTTCTCCAAATGGAGTAAAGTTCTGTACCCGGTGAGGTTAAATAGCTGAGCCTACCCTTCTTCCACCCTTGCTCCGCCCCACACACACACACACACACACACACACACACACACATCTGTGTCCCACTGAAATGCTTTTCCTGTTTTCGAGGTGTCAGGTGCTGAAAGTGTCTCTATCGCAGGATATTTGAGTGTGTGTGTGTGTGTGTGTGTGTGTGTGTGTGTGTGTGTGTGTGTGTGTGTGTGTGTGTGTGTGTGTGTGTGTGTGTGTGTGTGTGTGTGTGTGTGTGTGTGTGTGTGTGTGTGTGTGTGTGTGTGTGTGTGTGTGTGTGTGTGTGCGCGCGTGTGTGTGTGCGCGCCTTTGTTTACAGTTTAGGCCCCTGATGTCAAATCTGTGAGAATAATATTGTTGACAATGGCATGATGATATAATGCTGTTGCTGTCTATTGACAGTCAAACCATAAAGGAGAGGGGAAACGCTATAAACACATTCTCACCGCCCAGCTGTATTGCGTCTGTATAGACGAGGGTACAGCTGCTGTGTGTGAGATCAATTGAGACTGAGGGAGAGCGAGTTTGTGTTTGCACCACTTTGTCCCTTTGACACAGAGCTGAATCAGAACAGTCCTGCATGAGTGGCACCATGAAGAAGTGCACAGGTGTGTGAGAGAATTCTCTGACTTGTGTCATCTGATATGATTATTATTGTGTGTGTGTGTGTGTGTGTGTGTGTGTGTGTGTGTGTGTGTGTGTGTGTGTGTGTGTGTGTGTGTGTGTGTGTGTGTGTGTGTGTGTGTGTGTGTGTGTGTGTGTGTGTGTGTGTGTGTGCGTGTGCGTGTGCGTGTGCGTGTGTGTGTACTATTATTCTCAGATCAGATAGTGTCTCCTCCCGTTCTCCGTTCTGTTAAATACCATGTTCTCCCACAGGTTCTTTGACAATAAATGAACCGTGTGTGTGTGTGTTATAACCGTGTCCATTCATACTCCAGGCGCACGGTGCCATTGCGCATTTTGGACGCTCAGTCTACCCACAGCCTGTGAAGGGTTCAGGTAGATGTGTGTTTAGGGTTGTGGTATAGACAGTGGGTGTGATGTTCGTTATAGGTGAGGCATATCCTGTGCAGACATAGACTCAGACCCAGACAACACTGACGAAGGTGTCACCCCGCCCTTACCACTCTCACACCCTTATACTGTAGGATCTTCATTTGAGCCAGTTTGCTACAGCAGGAAAATACTCCTGCAGCAACAGGAAATGTGAATTGTTATGTGGATGATCATTTATGTTTTGTATGGGTTAATACATTTTGCATCAGGGCAAATAGTCTGACATTTCAAAGTGGAAATTACAAACTTCAGAAGCATTTTTAAACCTTGAATAGACGACACGTTTGAATTTCCTCCTTTGCAAGAAAATTGCCATCGACACAGTGGTCGAATTAAGATGCTAAATCTGTACCCTTCCTCCCTCTCTCCCCTCCCTCCCTCTCTCCCCTCCCTCCCTCCCCTCCCCTCCGTCCCTTCCTCCCTCCCTCTCCCCCTCCCTTCCTCCCTCTCCCCCTCCCTTCCTCCCTCCCTCCCCTCCGTCCCTCCCCTCCCCTCCGTCCCTCCCTCCCTCTCTCCCCCTCCCTTCCTCCCTCCCTCCCCTCCCTCCCTCCCTCCCCTCCCTCCCTCCCTCCCCTCCCTCTCTCCCCTCCCTCCCTCTCTCCCCTCCCTCCCTCCCTCCCTCCCTCCCATCACCAACACTGTATCTCCCTCTCCTCATAGGCCTAATTAAAGACCTCCTGTACTTAGAACTCCCACTCTCATGTAGACTCCAAAAGACTGAAGTGAAAATACCTTTTTTGGGGATTGTTATCAGGCCTTAAGACACGAATATGAACACTACTGCAGCAGAGACTCTTGTAGGCCTACAACGCTTACAGTATATGGGCATGGACTGAATCAGAACACACACACAGGCGAGCAGGTGTTTCTGGTCTAACAGGGTTGCCATGGAGCCTGTTCTAACGACAGCGCTGGTGACCAGCTGGTTTAGCTCCATAGCTTCAGCTGTTTAAAAGACCACCCGTGGGACACACACACATGCACGCATGCACACACACACCAGAACAGGGGAGCAAGAAAATGGGATTTCTGCACATACAGTAAGTCGGATGTTGGTGTAAAATAAAAGATAGTAGAAAGAAACAGTAGGGAACAATAGGTTGGGAACTCACAGTATTGCTGCAGCTGCTGGCCAGCTGAGCCGTTTCAACTTAGAGCCAAGTAGGTTACATGGGAGGGTGGCTCGGTGAGTGACGAGCAGAGTCAGTTTTCCCAGGGCCTCTCAAGCACTTCCCACACACACATGGAAGCAGTAGAAACAGAAGCTGGAAGTTGACTGCCTCTCCCAGCATTAGAACAGAGCTTCCTGGAGGAGAGAGGGAGGAAGAGGATGAGGAAGAGCGAAGAAAACAGAAAGAAGAGAGGAGAAGACAAGTCAACACTCCCTAACATGTAACCATTCCCGAATCAGTCACCCCTCAGCCACATACACGGATGCACGCACGGTCACACACACACACACGGATGCACAAGGCATACCCCACATCCAAAATGTACCACTTCCCAAACCCCATGCAGCTGCTAATGTGTCAGGGGTTTGGTGACACACACACACACACACACACACACACACACACACACACACACACACACACACACACACACACACACACACACACACACACACACACACACACACACACACACACACACACACACACACACACACACACACATTATTCTCCTCTAGTCATGGAGTATTCATAACAGGAAGGACTTCCTCCCTCTCTATTTGGGAAAAGCAAACAGCTGGAAAGATCTCTCACACGGACACTCCTGTACACATGCAGACACGTACACGCATAAACACCTGTAAAGATATGTATATCCAGCTTTGAAACAGACACAAATGCCCTCAATTTTAATCGCTCATTCTTCTCATCACTCATCTCCTCTATTTTCCTCTCTCCTTCTAACCCCCAGCACCACTCTAGTGATGGTCTAAACGCTTGGGGGTGTGGGGGGGGGGGGTGTAATAGTCTACTGCCTACAGAATGTTAACTCCTCCGTCAATGCAAGACAGACTTTCCTGTTGGTGAGACTCTGAACAATCCTGGGAAATTCAGACGGAGATGGGCTACATCTTAAAGGGGATAGTACACCATTTTGGCAATGAAGCCCATATTGAACGCAGAGACATACAAAATAGTATCCACACGTTCATCTGACCCTGGGGAAGTACACTGAATAAAAAAAAATGTAAAAATGCAACATGCAATTGTGTTCGTTGTCCGTAGCTTATGCCTGTCCATACCATAACTCCACCACCACCATGGGGCACTCTGTAAGCAACATTGACATCAGGAAACCGCTTGCCCAAATGAAGCCATCCATGCTGTCTGCCATCTGCCCGGTACAGTTGAAACCGGGATTCATCCGTGAAGACCACACTTCTCCACTGTGCCAGTGGACATTGAAGGTGAGAATTTGCCCACTGAAGTCAGTTACGAAGCCGAACTGCAGTCAGGTCAAGACCCTGGTGAGAATGACGAGCACACAGATGAGCTTCCATGAGATGGTTTCTGGCAGTTTGTGCAGAATTTTTGTTGGTTGTGCAAACCCACCTTTTCATCAGCTGCTTGGCTCGCTGGTCTCAGACGATCCCGCAGAAGAAGAAGCCGACTGTGGAGGTCCTGGGCTGGAATGGTTACACGTGGTCTGCGGTTGTGAGGCCGGTTGGACGTACTGCCAAATTCTCTAAAACGACGTTGGAGGCAGCTTATGGTAGACAAAATTAACATTTCATTCTCTGTCAACCTCTCTGATGGACATTCCTGCAGTCAGCATGCACACTCTTTCAAAACTTGAGAGATTGTGTTGTGTGACAAAACTGCACGCATGACTGTAAGTCGCTTTGGATAAAAGCGTCTGCTAAATGGCATATATTATTATTATTATTATTATTATTAGTGGCCTTTTATTGTCTCCAGCACAAGGTGCAGCTGTGTAATAATCATGCTGTTTAATCAGCTTCTTGATATGCCATACATGTCAGCTGGATATATTGCCTTATCAAAGGAGGAAGGCTCACTAAGAGGGATGTAGACAACTCCAAATTTGAGAGAAATAAGCTTTTTGTGAGTATGGGAAATTTCTGGGATCTTTCAATTCAGCTCATAAAACACTTTACATGGGGCTCCTTAACAGCTTCTACACCCAAACCATAAGACTAATGAACAGCTAATCAAATGGCTACCTGGACTATTTGCGCTGCTGCTACTCTCAGTTTATTATTTATGCATAGTCACTTTACCTACATGTACATATTTCTGTGCCCCACACATTGATTCTGTACCGGTACCCCCTTGCTACTGTTATTTTATTGTTGCTATTTAATTTTACATTTTTGTATTTTTTTACTTCAGTTTATTTTAGTAAATACTTTAACACTTATTTTTCTTAAAAATGCATTGTTGGTTAAAGGCTTGTACGTTACCATTTCACTGTACGTTCTACACTTGTTGTAGTCGACGCATGTGACAAATAACATTTTTATTTCATTTGATATATTTTTGTTCTGTATAGATTAAGGACCTCATTGCCAAAATCCCATACCATCTCTTTAGTGGTATAAACGGGCTTCTTCTTCTTTATCTGCTCTGGTGTGAAAACACTGGCCATGTGAATACAGATATAAAGGACATCACGCTGCTTGCTCAGCAAGTACTACTGCTCATGTTTCTTGGCCCAAGAAAGTCTCTTCTTCTTACTGCTGTCCTTTAGTAGTGGTTTCTTTGCAGCAATTCGAACATAAAGGCCTGATTCAAGCAGTCTCCTCTGAACAGTTCAAGTTGAGATGTGTCTTTTACTTGAACTCTGTGAAACATTTATTTGGCCTGCAATCTGAGGTGCAGTTAATTGCTGAATTCTGAAGCTGGTAACTCTAATGAACTTATCCTCTGCAGCAGAGGTAACTCTTGGTCTTCCTTTCCTGTGGCGGTCCTCATGAGAGCCAGTTTCATCATAGCACTGTCATTTCTCTTTGCTTATTTGAGCTGTTCTTGCCATAATATGGACTTGGTCTTTAACCAAGTAGGGCTACTACATCCTGATTCAGCTCACACCAGGCTTGAACCCAGGACCTCTGACTTGCTTGCACGTGACCTGGAGCATCTTTCCAGTCGATACCACACAATACACTAGCTATTTGCTGGTGCAAGTGGGGACACTTCAGTCTGAAGAGTAAGTTTCACACATCCCCATGTGCTTCACACACAAGCAAACACCTGGTAGGCATCCACCTTATTGCTTATCACCAGTCCTGTGTTTCAGATGAGTCTATATAAAGGGAGACAAAACCAGAGGTACATCCCAACAGTCCAAAGTGGCTCATTGTCTACTCTCCTTTACCAGCGCTCAGTGCACCAATGTGAAAAAGCTGGATAGGTGAATGGCAGGCAGAGTATGGGAGTAATGGATTACAACAACAAAAAAACGGTAACTGTAATCTGTTACATTACCAGCAAAAATATTTTCATCAGATTACAGATACTTTTGAAAAACTATATGATTACTTCGAGGATTACTTTTAAATTCAGAAAGGAGGTTTGCAGATTTCTTTTCGACATGTCTCTGTTTTCTCAATGGTATTCAAATCAGCATTGAAAAAAGGCGCAAATTTAAGTTTGTTCCATCCTGAGCGAGTTTTACCACAAAATCAAAGTCCACTATGACGACACGCCAATTGGGTTTGATGGCGCGTGGGAAAAGAGCAGAAATAGGCTTTTGTAGGATACAGTCCAAGCTATGTCTTCCAATGGTACGATTGCTGCCGTCATCCAATGGTTATCTAAGTTGAATAAACGCTTGGAGGTAAGGATGACAGCAGTGGTGTAGACTACGGCAATAAGGATATCACTTATTATTGTTACCTACAGTACATGATGCATTGATGTGAATCACACTTGCGCTCTCTTATTTCGCTATTTCAGCATTACGGATTGTGTTTGTTGTGGATGGCTGATCACAAATCTAAAATGTGTATTTGAACCAAATAATGGTTGAATTGAAGAAGTTTAAGCTGCCTATCAATCATTGTTTTTGAATCCAGTGTAAAGCCAGTGAAAAATGCACTCTTGCAACAGAGTCGGCTGGCAGATCCCAGCCTACGGACTAAAAGCGGGGCTTTTATTGCTCAATCTAATTCCATCATGGACACATGTTCAAACTCATACACTTTTGATAGCCTTAAAGGGGCAATCTGTAGTTGCTACATCCATTTTTGATATATATCCAGTGATTCATGATGAATAGAACTTAAAAATGCCTCATAAGCTTAGTTCAAATGTCACACTACAGGAGAACCCAAAATATAAGCTTGTTTTCCCCCAATGTTTGTAAACATTGTAAATGTAAACAAACACGGTATAGCCTCATAACATGGTTACAACAATACATGTTGATATCATGGATGGTCAGTCCTTGCATCAATAGCTCTGTCTATTAATCTGAGTGATTACATTTCTCCAGGCCGAACGCTCAGCTTTTTACCAAAACAGATGTGGGGCAACCATTTTGTTATTGTTTCATCTTTGGATTTGCCCTTTAAACAGCTGTATATTATCAAGATGTCAAAGACTGACCAACAAAAATATAAACAATAGGCCTATTGCAAAGGCAGCATAATGGCATTCATTCTTCACATGTAAATAGCACTTTTCAGTAGTGCTCAAAACATGCCTTTCCATGAGCGCAGCATTTATTTTTCAACTCGATTCCATACACCCAATCAGTCCTCCATGACATCAAAATCATAAACAGCAGAGTAGGGCTGGCTGTTAAATTCTTAGTTTTGGTGTTATGCTCAGGTAAAACAATTAGTCTATTCTATACTTCCATAATTCCAAGTCTTATTCTTGAAGATAAATTGAAGAGAAATTCTGATAGACTTTGGTTTTTAATGTAAAAAATATAATTGAATTGTATATGTAGTAGAAAGAGATGGGTGAGATGAAGCCTACATAACCAACCCATAAAAGTAAAATGTAACACCTATATATTGCCAGATATGTAAACTTTGGTTCGATGTGGTTCGATTGGTAACATACGTTTTGGTCGTCTTCTAATGCCTCTCAAGGGGAAAGTAATCTAAAAGTAACTGAATGTAATCTGATTACATTACTGAGTTTGGGTAATCCAAAAATTGTTACTGATTACAATTTTGGACAGGTAACTAGTAACTGTAACAGATTACATTTAGAAAGTAACCCAACCCTGATGGCAGGTGATAAGCGATCACCATGTTGCTCTCACCTGTCAGATAAGAGTAGACTACTGTGTACTCTCTGGGGGAGAGATGAGAGAGAAAGGCACTTTGCCAGGGAGGACTGACAAGCTATGGTCCTTGTCCTTCCGCTGAGGAAGACCATGAAAACAGACAGTTTTGTTTGGATGTTAAATGACGAGACAGAGGTATTGATTCGAGAAACCAGTCTTTTTCAGTACGTTGCAATTACATCCGGGTATCCCAAGCACACTAGTTGCAGTAATTAACATTTACCAACAGATGGCATTACCGTGCCATCTTACACCCATGACAAGGTTTTACAAAACCAACACGCAAATATAATAATGCTGCATTTGAGAACCTGCTCTATCAGTTAAACATCTACCTCTAGTGGCGAAACCGCAGAACTTGTACCCCACCATCACTCTGGAAGTAGCTCCTACCTGTAAAGCTCTATGGTTTTACACAATGTTGCTCCTACAAGGAGAAAGGGGGTTGTTCATATTTCAATAACACATTTGATTGGCTAGAATATTTCAGGCTTTCACACGTTGTCAAGATACAACGATGGGATTGGTCAACTGTGTCGCCCCAAACGTCACATGGTCATTGTTTTCGCGCGAAAAGTGCACTTTCTCACTTTCTCTTCCTGCGTGCAAGTTCGTCAAAGGAAGACGAAAGAGATTTTAGAAACATTTTTATATTTCAGTGTTAATCCAGTGAAAAGATGGATCTTGCACAGACGACTCAGGAAAATGCGGGACAGATGGTGAAAGACGAGTTGGCAGAGAAATGCCAGAAGCTTTTCCAGGCTTTCTTAGAAGAGTGAGTGACATTGTGTTATTGTTCTTCTTGGAACCTAACGTTAGCTGACTGGTAGATTTATAGCTAGCTAGATAATAGCTATTGGATATCTAGCAAAACATTAACATAGAGAGACAACAATGTAATGTCTAGATTAAACATATATATTTATTAGTACCAGTCAAAAGTTTGGACCTGCTCATTCAAGGGTTTCTCTTTATATTCCACATTGTAGAATAATAGTGATGACATCACAACTTTTAAATAACACATATGGACTCATGTAGTAACCAAAAAAGTGTTAAACAAATCAAAATATATTCTCTCAACCAGCTTCGTGAGGTAGACACCTGGAATGCTTTCTTGCTTGGCCCAAGAAAGTCTCTTCTTCTTACTGGTGTCCTTGTAGTAGTGGTTTCTTTGCTGCAATTCGAACATAAAGGCCTGATTCATGCAGTCTGCTCTGAACAGTTGATGTTGAGATATGTCTGTTACTTGAACACTGTGAAACATTTATTTGGCCTGCAGTCTGAGGTGCAGGTAATTGCTGATTTCTGAAGCTGGTAACTCAAATGAACGTATCCTCTGCAGCAGAGGTAACTCTGGGTCTTTCTGTGGCGGTCCTCATGAGAGCCAGTTTCATCATAGCGCTTGATGGTTTTTGCGACTGCACTTGAAGAAACTTTCAAAGTTCTTGAAATGTTCTGTATTGACTGACCTTCATGTCTTAAAATATTGATGTACTGGATTTGGTCTTTTACCAAGTAGGGCTATCTGTATACCACCCCTACCTTGTCACAATACAACTGATTGTCTCAATCGCATTAAGGAAAGAAATTCCACAAATGTACTTTTAACAAGGCACACCTGTTAATTGAAAAGCATTCCAGGTGACTACCTCGTGAGAAAATGCCAAGTGTGCAAAGCTGTCATCAAGGCAAAAGGGGTGGCTACTTTGAATGAATCTCAAATATAAATATTTTGATTTGTTTAACACTTTTTTGGTTACTACTTGATTCCATATTTGTTATTTCATAGTTTTGATGTCTTCACTATTATTATAGAATGCAGAAAATAGTCTAAATAAACAAAAACACCAAAACTGTGTGTGTGTGTGTGTGTGTGTGTGTGTGTGTGTGTGTGTGTGTGTGTGTGTGTGTGTGTGTGTGTGTGTGTGTGTGTGTGTGTGTGTGTGTGTGTGTGTGTGTGTGTGTGTGTGTGTGTGTGTGTGTGTTTTTTTAAAGTAACTTAGTCTGGCTTTAAACTTATTCTTAAAAGTTGTAGCAGTAGAAAGTACATGGATTCAATTTTGAAATTCACACCATCATTAAGTTTGCCAATGACACAACAGTGGTAGGCCTGATCACCGACAACGACGAGACAGTCTATAGGGAGGAGGTCAGAGACCTGGCCGTGTGGTGCCAGGACAACAACCTCTCCCTCAACGTGATCAAGACAAAGTTGATGATTGTGGACTACAGGAAAAGGATGACCAAACACGCCTCCATTCTCATCGAAGGGGCTGTAGTGGAGCAGGTTGAGAGCTTCAAGTTCCTTGGTGTCCACATCACCAGCAAACTAACATGGTCCAAGCACACCAAAACAGTCCTGAAGAGGGCATGACATAGCCTATTCCCCCTCAGGAGACTGAAAAGATTTGGCATGGGTCCCCAGATCCTTAAAAGGTTCTACAGCTGCACCATCGAGAGCATCCTGACGGATTGCATCACTGCCTGACTCCAGCCACTCTAGTCATAGACTGTTCTCTCTGCTACCGCACGGCAAGCTGTACCAGAGCGCCAAGTCTAGGTCCAAGAGGCTTCTTAACAGCTTCTACCCCCAAGCCATAAGACTCCTGAACATCTAATCAAATGGCTACCCAGACTATTTGCATTGCCCCCGTCTTTTACGCTGCTGCTACTCTCTGTTTATTATCTATGCATAGTCACTTTAATAACTCAACCTACATATTACCTCAATTACCTCGACTAACTGGTACCCCCGCACATGGACTCTGTACCAGTGCTCCCTGTATATAACCTCGCTATTGTTTAGTTACTGCTGCTCTTTAATTATTTGTTACTTTTTTTCTTATTTTTAATTACATTTTGTGTTCATTTTTTCTTAACTGCATTGTTGGTTAAGGGCTTGTAAGTAAGCATTTCACTGTAACCTGTTGTATTTGGCGCGTGTGACAAATTGGGTAGTGCATCGTCAGTTCCTCTTCTCATGTTAGTCATTTTATACCTAAGACAGCTATTTATAACTTGTCAGAAATGCCCAAATGAACTAGCCCATGTCAGTTAACGTTTTTCCATTTAGGTTTTTAGCCCATAGATATTGTAATTTATTTTGTCACTCATATCACATTAGACATGGCAAAATGTATAGAATTGCAAGATTAGCTTTAAAACGGCAAAATTCTCTCCACCAACGAGGGGTGTGAACAGCTTGTGCCATGAACAGTGCTTATTCCCATAGAAATAGATGTGGGGCTTGGGTGGGAGAAATAGATGTGGGACTTGGGTGGGGCGCGCGGGATGTTCCCCAGTGCTGGAAGTGCCCCCCCCCCCCCCCCACCTCGCATCTTTAAACGCTTTTGGAACTGTTAAAACCTAGCAAGCTAGCTAGCTAGCTAACAAGCACGTTGAAGTTGGTTAAGATGTGCACACAGTCGGTATAGCCTCATACAGTTCTCTGCTGCCAATGACTGGAGTGAACTACAAAAATCTATGAAACTGGAAACACTTATCTCCCTCACTAGCTTTAAGCACCAGCTGTCAGAGCAGCTCACAGATCACTGCACCTGTACATAGCCTATCTATAATTTAGCCCAAACAACTACCTCTTCCCCTACTGTATTTATTTAATTTGCTCCTTTGCACCCCATTATTTCTATTTCTACTTTGCACATTCTTCCATTGCAAATCTACCATTCCAGTGTTTTACTTGCTATATTGTATTTACTTCGCCACCATGTCCTTTTTTTGCCTTTACCTCCCTTATCTCACCTCATTTGCTCACATTGTATATAGACTTATTTTTCTACTGTATTATTGATTGTATGTTTGTTTTACTCCTTGTGTAACTCTGTGTTGTTGTATGTGTCGAACTGCTTTGCTTTATCTTGGCCAGGTCGCAATTGTAAATGAGAACTTGTTCTCAACTTGCCTACCTGGTTAAATAAAGATGAAATAAAAAAAATACGAGTCCTCTAATAGCTTTATACATCAGGTATACATGAAAATGGCATGCATACGAGTAATACAACTGTTTGTGTGTGTGTGTGTGTGTGTGTGTGTGTGTGTGTGTGTGTGTGTGTGTGTGTGTGTGTGTGTGTGTGTGTGTGTGTGTGTGTGTGTGTGTGTGTGTGTGTGTGTGTGTGTGTGTGTGTGTGTGTGTGTGTGTGTGTGTGTGTGTGTGTGTGTGTGTGTGTGTGTGTGTGTGTGTGTGTGTGTGTGTGTGTGTGTGTGTGTGTGTGTGTGTGTGTGTAGGTAATGACGAGGTGAAGCGTGGCATCCTGCTGATGTTGTTCGGGGGTGTTCCCAAAACCACCATGGAGGGAACATCTCTCAGAGGAGATGTGAACGTCTGCATCGTAGGAGACCCCTCGACCGCCAAGAGCCCGTTCCTCAAGTAAGACCCCTACACACTATACACTCCTATGTCAAAAATCCCTCCACCCTATAGCTCACACAACCACATACTTGCACACTACACCCCTATTAAATTTACACAATGCATGTCTAACCCTCACACAAAATCACCTCCACATCTCCCTATACCCACCAGTGGTGATTGTAGATCTCAAAACAAAGCCACTGCACAACACAACACAACACTAAACAATACCTTAATTGCACTATAACGGCGACAAGCGGTGCCCACAAATGTGTTAGGGCCTACAGTCTGTCCCAACAGCAGAGCTTTCTTTTCAGCACAGACCTTGTCTGGCAGGGCAACGGTTCATTCAGCCTCTGCCTTTTAAAACAACATGGCTGACTATGTCCCTGGCCAATGACATTGTTCATTCAGCCCTTTACTGCCTTTTAAAACAGCACAGACCTTGTCTGGCAGGGCAACGGTTCATTCAGCCTCGTTTACTGCCTTTTAAAACAACATGGCTGACTATGTCCCTGGCCAATGACATCGTTCATGCAGCCTCATTTACTGCCTTTTAAAACCACATGGCTGACTATGTCTCTGGCCAATGACATTGTTCATGCAGCCTCGTTTACTGCTTTTAAAACAACATGGCTGACTATGTCCCTGGCCAATGACATCGTTCATGCAGCCTCGTTTACTGCCTTTTAAAACAACATGGCTGACTATGTCCCTGGCCAATGACATCGTTCATGCAGCCTCGTTTACTGCCTTTTAAAACCACATGGCTGACTTATGTCCCTGGCCAATGACATCGTTCATGCAGCAGCATGGAAGACATTTTAAGACACACCTTTGTTGTGCGCGGCGGCGGTCCTTCGTTGGCAAATGTTGTCATCAAAAAGATTTACAATTCCCGAGTTGGATGGCTGTTCAAAACGTATTTTCCCAGTCTTGACTTCCCAGTCGCAATGCTTGCGGTTAGCCACTGTCACCGATTTCTTCCAAACCACTCATTGTTGAATTTGCAATTTCCAACTTGTAGTGTAATGTCCTAATGTTTATGTCCAACGGCCGATGAGCACCAATGCGTGTTATATTTTCTCTTCATATGACGAGGATTAAAAAGGACTTGCCAGTAGACTTGATTCACGATGATGACTGCTAGCGAAGAAATAAGTGGAAATAAGATGTTGCCACGATGAGTCCAATCAAAGCTACTGTACATTCATGTATTTATATATCGTTTGATTTATTTTTTTGCTAAAAATGTGGGTCCCAAAACCCGGTGGGGCTCTGCGCCACCTGCCCTGAATGGCGGGTCGCCACTGATACCCGCTGTCTCCCCCCTCTCTCAAGAGAGAGAGAGAGAGAGAACATTTGTGTGTATGTGAAGCATGGTGTGTGTATAATTACTAATGGAAATGTGTGTGTGTAGGTGACAGACTATGCCATAGCCAGGCGTATCGTGGATCTGCACTCTCGCATTGAGAACTCAGTAGACAGACTCTACTCAATTCAATTCAAGGGCTTTATTGGCATGGGAAACATGTGTTAACATTTCCAAAGCAAGTGAGGTAGACAACATACAAAGTGAATACCACTCTCTGGATGAGATCAGAAGATACCTGCTCCTCGCCCGACAGTTCAAACCCAAGGTAAGTGCTGTGTGTGTGTGTTAAGGATTTCCACACTGAGTATATTTACATGCACTCTAATAATTAGATATTAAGCTGATTTATGGCATTAGTCATGTAAACACCTTACTCTGATTATCATATGATCCATTTTGCATCATCATCATCATGATGTGCCATTAAACCCCTACAACTCATCCAGAACGCCGCAGCCCGTCTGGTGTTCAACATTCCCAAGTTCTCTCACGTCACCCCGCTCCTCCGCTCTCCACTGGCTTCCAGTTGAAGCTCGCATCCGCTACAAGACCATGGTGCTTGCCTACGGAGCTGTGAGGGGAACGGCACCTCAGTACCTCCAGGCTCTGATCAGGCCCTACACCCAAACAAGGGCACTGCGTTCATCCACCTCTGGCCTGCTCGCCTCCCTACCACTGAGGAAGTACAGTTCCCACTCAGCCCAGTCAAAACTGTTCGCTGCTCTGGCCCCCCCAATGGTGGAACAAACTCCCTCACGACGCCAGGACAGCGGAGTCAATCACCACCTTCCGGAGACACCTGAAACCCCACCTCTTTAAGGAATACCTAGGATAGGATAAAGTAATCCTTCTCACCCCCCCCCCCCCCTTAAAAGAATTAGATGCACTATTGTAAAGTGGCTGTTCCACTGGATGTCATAAGGTGAACGCACCAATTTGTAAGTCGCTCTGGATAAGAGCGTCTGCTAAATGACTTAAATGTAAATGTAAATGATGTGGCCGGTGACCGGTCATAATTGAAGTAGGCATACGGCGATTTAAAAACACCACGATTTTTAAGCAATCTTTTCGCAATGTTAGGACGTGTAAACACCTTAATAGGAGATCCAGCGGTGTGTTGGACCTGCGGTGTGCTAGCATGTGCTGGCGTGTGCTAGCGTGGGCTATCGTGTGCTAGCGTGTGTTAGTGTGTGCTAGCGTGTGCTGGCGTGTGCTGGCGCGAGCTTCTCATTCGCGCCAGTGAAGTGAGTTCGCAAAATGTAGCCTGGTTTCAGATCCGTCCATGTAACTGTTTTAATTGAAGTATTATATTAATCTGAGTATTCACAATAAATCGTACTATTGAATGCATGTAAACATATCCCATGTCTGTGTTTCCGTGTTTCTGTGCTGTGATAGGGCTTATGCCCAATTCCAATGGAGTAGGACTGATGCGGCTGAATTTGTGTTGGTGCGTAGATCTCTGGTGAGTCTGAGGAGTTCCTCGTGGAGCAGTACAAACTGCTGCGTCAGCGCGACGGCTCTGGAGGCGTGGCCATGTCGGCCTGGCGAATCACGGTGCGGCAGCTGGAGAGCATGATCCGCCTCTCTGAGGGCATGGCCCGCATGCACTGCTGCGACGAGGTTAGAGGTCACACAACCTATACCCAACGTACCAAGAACTTAGGCGCACACCGCTCTCAACCTGCGTTTCGTTGTTTGGTCCTGAAGGATTGATCAAGTTTGCTCTGTCGGTTTGTCATAGATTGCGTGCTAATAAAGTGTGTAGGGTGTTCTGTGTGTGTTATTTGTTGTACCCGGCAGGTCCAGCCTAAGCACGTGAAGGAGGCATTCCGCCTGCTGAATAAGTCCATCATCAGAGTGGAGACGCCTGACGTCAATCTAGAACAGGAGATGGAGGAGGAGGAGGGAGAGAACGGTACACAAACACTCGCACAACCACTAGTACTACTGCCGCTTTACTCCAGATATTTACATGTACTGAAACGTCTCCGTCTCTCTGCAGGTCGTGACGTTCCCAACGGAGTGAATGGCGTAAACGGCCTGGTTAACGAGCACGCCGATAGAATGAACGGCCACTCCGACGGAACTAACCGCGGCACCAGTCGACGGACACACCGACGTTGTGAGCGGCCACTCTGACCCCAAGCCGCCGCCGCTGCGTCTGACCTTCCCAGAGTACCGCCGCATCTCCAGCCTGCTGGTGCTGCATCTCCGCAGGGCCGAGGAGGGTAAAGGCACCCGAAACGCACACATTCTACATGTGGGCCGTGTGTTACGCAGCGGTTAACTGTTTGCCTGTGTGCGCAGCCGAGGAGGAAGAGGAGTTGAAGAAGAGTGCCGTAATCAACTGGTATCTGAAGGAGATGGAGTCAGAGATTGACTCAGAGGAGGAACTGATCCACAAGAAGAGCCTGATAGAGAAAGTCCTGCACAGACTAGTGCACCACGTGAGAACACACGAACACACCCATTGCTGCGTTGAGTCGGAGTAATAACACCTTTACAAACCTTTAATGTCCAACAGACTTTACTATTACTGTTTTTCTTCTCTCCTCTCCATCTCTAGGATCATATCCTGATAGAGCTGTCTCGGGGGAGGCTGAACGGGTCAGAGGCGGAGGCACAGGAAGAGGTTCTGGTCGTCAACCTCAACTACACTCTGGAAGGACTAGACTCATCCCCTCCAACTCCCTCCCTAGCACTTTCCCCCTCCTTCTCAATCGCCTCTTTCTAGAACTTTTACGTTGGACTCCAATTCAAGACTCCGTGAAGTTGTTTTTTGTTGAATGTTGGTCAGCGTAATTACATGCACAACATTTGTCATGTTTTAATTGTATTGCTGCTTTATAGAGTTTTTAAACGACTCTACCCTGTTTTAAGCCTTTTATTTTGTATTGTTGTAGCCAGGTGAATAATGTAAATATGTTGCTCTGATTTCTCCAGAGCGTTAACTGGCGTATGGCTGTTTGTGGGTCTCCTCAGTTAACATGATGTTAATCCTGACTAGCATGGTTTTACCTCCCATGTTAAATGTATGTGTAAAAGAATACACACAAATTAAAGTCTACCCTTTTGATGCATATGTTTTGTATAAAACGAAACAAAAAATGAAATAACTGTTGTAAGCATGTGGAAATCTGCTTCCCAAAAAACCTAAGAAGAATAATGTTTGAAATAAATGTTTGATGTTGTTTATGGCCTCCTTGTCGCCAGTGATGTTTCGGGGAACACTAACGCAATATACTTCAAAATTTCCAAAACCAAAATGAAACTGTAGAAATTATAATGGGCCTACATTCATGCAGTTTCTTGACTGTCCAGCTCACTAATAATCACTGAAATGAAAGCAAGACAGTCGGGTAGAATTGAAAAATCCGAAAAGGATGAATAGAGGACTCTTTAGCAAAGTTTTACAGCGAGGAAATATGACACATTTTCAGTATGGCCCTCTGGAGCTCTTTGAAGACAGAATGCGGCCCCAAGTTCCAAATGAATTTGACACCCCTACAGTAAACATTTAGCAAATGTTATTAACCTGGGTGGAGTGGGATCACATTTATACCTTGTTGGAGTTGATATGATTGTAATGAATGAGTATAGCCAAAGATAATGATTTAACGCATCTTCTGATAAATATACTAATCCAAATGACACTGGCTGGCATATCTATCGGTGGATCGTCCGCTAGGTGGCAGCAGAGTGCCGTAGAACGCATGAATGAGGCTTTGTGCACGCCCAAGCCGAGTCCACTTTTACGTAACAAGATGGCGGCGCCCTGTAGGAAGCTTGCGAGGTCGGTGATGTTTAAAGGTATGTTTACTCTGGACAGCTTAAAACCACCTTTATTTCGACATAACTCATAAACAGAGGGAGTCAGCAGTTTTTAGGGGCTAAGATGTTCATCTCCTTGTCTGGTGGTTTGAAAACAACACCACGAAGCTATGAACGATTTGAGAGACAAGGAAAGAAGGGCCTTCTACGCCGTCAAAAAGGAACATTAAATTCGACATCCCAATTAGGATGTGGCAAAAAATACTTCAGTCAGTTATAGAACCGATTGCCCTCTACCTGAGGTCTGGGCATAGAGATCTTATACAATTACTTGAGGGGATATATACCGATTGCCCTCCACCTGAGGTCAGGGCATAGAGATCTTATACAATTACTTGAGGGGATATATACCGATTGCCCTCTACCTGAGGTCAGGGCATAGAGATCTTATACAATTACTTGAGGGGATATATACCGATTGCCCTCTACCTGAGGTCAGGGCATAGAGATCTTATACAATTACTTGAGGGGATATATACCGATTGCCCTCTACCTGAGGTCTGGGCATAGAGATCTTATACAATTACTTGAGGGGATATATACCGATTGCCCTCTACCTGAGGTCTGGGCATAGAGATCTTATACAATTACTTGAGGGGATATATATCGATTGCCCTCCACCTGAGGTCTGGGCATAGAGAGCCTATACAATTACTAGAGGAGATATATACCGATTGCCCTCCACCTGAGGTCTGGGCATAGAGATCTTATACAATTACTTGAGGGGATATATATCGATTGCCCTCCACCTGAGGTCTGGGCATAGAGATCTTATACAATTACTTGAGGGGATATATACCGATTGCCCTCCACCTGAGGTCTGGGCATAGAGATCTTATACAATTACTTGAGGGGGGCATAGAGATCTTATACAATTACTTGATATGCCCTCCACCTGAGGTCTGGGCATAGAGATCTTATACAATTACTTGAGGGGATATATACCGCCCTCCACCTGAGGTCTGGGCCTTATACAATTACTTGAGGGGATATATACCACCTGAGGTCTGGGCATAGAGATCTTATACAATTACTTGAGGGGATATATACCGATTGCCCTCCACCTGAGGTCTGGGCATAGAGATCTTATACAATTACTTGAGGGGATATATACCGATTGCCCTCCACCTGAGGTCTGGGCATAGAGATCTTATACAATTACTTATATATCGAGGGGTCTGGGCATATATACCTTGAGGGGATATATACCGCCCTCCACCTGAGGTCTGGGCATAGAGATCTTATACAATTACTTGAGGGGATATATACCGATTGCCCTCCACCTGAGGTCTGGGCATAGAGATCTTATACAATTACTTGAGGGGATATATACCGATTGCCCTCCACCTGAGGTCTGGGCATAGAGATCTTATACAATTACTTGAGGGGATATATACCGATTGCCCTCCACCTGAGGTCTGGGCATAGAGATCTTATACAATTACTTGAGGGGATATATACCGATTGCCCTCCACCTGAGGTCTGGGCATAGAGATCTTATACAATTACTAGAGGAGATATATACCGATTGCCCTCCACCTGAGGTCTGGGCATAGAGATCTTATACAATTACTAGAGGAGATATCATAAACCTTAACATTTCCGTAATGGAGCCAAAATGGTAGCTATCTTGGTCAGGGAGAAAATCAAAACCAGTCTTAAATATTGTTATATAATTATAAATACAGTATACATGGGTTCTATACCAATTGTCTGTATAGCTTTTAAAATGCTGTATATGTGAACAGACCATAAATGTCTTGGTTGGTTTCTTGGAAAGCTGTGAGTGCTATTATATGATACAATATCAGTACTTGGTGCATGTACAACTTGTCTAAATCCTATCATCAACTGAGTTCAGCCAGTGGATTGACTGGATTGTTTGAATGGAATGTTGGCATATTGGCAGTTAATTAGAAAAATATATATATAATGGAATCCTTCCTCAAACTGTCTGGCAAGCTAGTTAATACACATACAGTGAAGATAAGATACAGTGAAGATAAGATACAGTGAAGATAAGATACAGTGAAGATAAGATACAGTGAAGATAAGATACAGTGAAGATAAGATACAGTGAAGATAAGATACAGTGAAGATAAGATACAGTGAAGATAAGATACAGTGAAGATTATCACAGCACTGACAAATCATGGTTGACCAACATGGCTGACCTTTTGACCATCATAAGAAGGTTCATGTCCTTTCTAGCATTCAAATTCCTAATTATATGGGTCTGGGGTCCTCTCACCAACCAAGAATTCACAAAATGGGACAAACACCAAATGGAGACTCTGCGTGCAGAATTCTGCAAAAACATCCTCTGTGTGCAAAGTAAAACACCAAATAATGCACACGTAGCAGAATTAGAACAATACCCGCTAATGATCAAAATCCAGAGAAAGAGTTGTTAAAATCTACAACCACCTAAAAGGAAGTGATTCCCAAACCTTCCATAACAAAGCCATCGCATACAGAGAGATTAACCTAAATAAGAGTCCCCTCAGCAAGCTGGTCCTGGGGCTCTGTTCACAAACACAAGCAGACCCTACAGAGCCCCAGGACAGCAACACCATTAGACCCAACCAAATCATGAGAAAACAAAAAGATAATTACTTGACACATTGGAAAGAGCTAACTAAAAAAACAAAGCCAACTGGAATGCTATTTGGCCCTAAACAGAGAGTACACAGTGGCAGAATACCTGACCACTGTGACTGACCCAAAATGAAGGAAGACTTTGACCATGTACGGACTCAGTGAGCTTAGCTTTGCTATTGACAGTTCACCGTAGGCAGACCGAGAGAGAAGACAGGCATATGTGCCCACTGCCCACAAAATTTGGTGGAAACTGAGCTGCACTTCCTAACCTCCTGCCAAATGTATGACCATATTAGAGATGCAAATTTCCCTCACATTACACAGACCCACAAAGAATCGACAGTTACTAACCTCGATTTGGACTTCAAATCCGACTCAGCTGTTCCCTTGTTCATTCCATTGTTTCATTATCTGCCAAGAGAGTTCTCATCTGTAATTATCACGGCTGTCTACATCCCTCCGCAAGCCAACACCACTTTTGGCACTTAACGAACTGCCTGGGGTCATAAACAAACAAAGAAACCGCTCACCCAGAGGCAGCATTTCTTGCAGGTGGAGACATTAACGCGGGGAGGACTTAAAACTTTTCGACATCACTTTTAGCAACACGGCTCCTGCGCCACGAGGGGCGCTAAAACTCTAGAAGACTTTTATTCTACCCACAGAAATGCATACAAGGTCCTCCCTTCGGCAAATTTGATCACAACTCTTATTATCCTGCTTTTATTTATTTATTTGAACCCAATTCTTCTCCCCAGTTTCGTGATATCCAATTGCGATCTTGTCTCATTGCTGCAACTCTCCAACGGGCTCGGGAGAGCCGAAGGTCGAGTCATGCGTCCTCCGATACATGACCTGCCAAAAGCACGCTTCTTAACACCTGGGTTCACCCGATAGCATTGTGGAGTTTACCACATCAGTCACAGGCTACATCAATAAGTGCATAGATGACGTCATCCCCACAGTGACTATACGAACGTATCCAAACCGAAAACCATGGATTACAGGCAATATCCCCCTTTGGCTAAAGGCTAGAGCTACCGCTTACAAGGAGCAGGACACGGACGCATACAAGAAAGCCCGTTACGACCTCTGACGGGACATCAAACATGCAAAAGGACAATATAGGAGGAAGTTGGAATCCTATTACACCGGCTCCGACACTAGTCATATGTGGCAGGGCTTGCAGATGACAACGGATTACAAGTGGAAACCTAACCATCAGATGCCCAGTGATGCAGAACTCCCAAATGAGCTAAATACTTGTTATGCTCGCTTCGAGGAATACAACACTGAGTCTTGTGTGAAAACCCCTGTTGTTCCGGATGACATTTACATTTAAGTCATTTAGCAGACGCTCTTATCCAGAGCGACTTACAATGACTGCGTGATCTCGCTCTTCGTGACTGATGTGAGTAAAACTATTTAACAGTTTAACACTCGCAAGGCTGCCGGGCCTGACGAAATACCAGGGCGCGTTCTCAAAGCAAGTGCAGACCAGCTGGCAAGTGTCTTCACTGACATTTTCAATCTCTCCTTGTTCCAGTCTGTAATCCCATAATGTTTCAAGCTGACCACCATTGTCCCTGTTCCCAATAACTCCAAGGTAACCTGCCTAAATGACTATCGCCCTGTAGCACTGTAATTAATTAACAATTGCACTTCACACTGCCCTCTCCCACCTGGGTAAGCAAGGGGCTGAAAAGATTTGCCATGGGCCCTCGAATCCTGAAAAGGTCCTACAGCTGCACCATTGAGCGCATCTTGGCTGGCTCCATCACCTCTTAATATGGCAAATGCACCGCAAATTGCTACAGAAGGTAGTGTGGACAGCCCTGTACATCACTGGGTCGAGCTCCCTGCCATGCAGGACCACTATATCAGGAGGTGTCAGAGGAAGGCCCGAAGAATTGCCAACGACTCCAGCCACCCTAAACATAGACTGTTCACTCTGCCACCTTTCGTTAAACAGTATAGAAGCATCGTCTCTCGAACCAACAGGTTCTGAGACGGCTCGGGGGAAAAAGCTATAAGACTGCTAAAAATTCATGAATGCTAAGTAGATAATTATTGGTTACCCAGACTATCTTGCACTGACTCTATGCACGCTCACAAGATTGTCAGTGAGCTCCAAAACTATTGGGACATTGACAAATGTTGTTTTGTCTCTGTTTCAGCACTTTGAATAGTCATTGCGTGCTATGAATATGGGACCAAATACTAATATTTTTACTATTTTAATACACAAATTAATTTGTCCCAATACTTTTGGTCCCCTAAATGGGGGGGCTGGCTATGTACAAAGAGTGCTATAATTTCTAAACGGTTCACCCAATAAGGATGAAAAGACATCGTCTCATTTAAATAAAAAAAAGTGTCGTACGCATCGTCAACATCTCTTAACCCACAGATCCTGAGGCAGCTGACTCCGAAGGCTATAATTATTTGACCTGACCAATACTCTCACTGTTTTAGGTTTGTGTCAGATTCCAGGCCGGTCATTATGGACACAGAGGTGCCCGGTCAAGTTACAGGCTCTGAGGTGCATTCCTCCCCGGTGTCTCACCCGACTCTACCAGCCACTGACCACCACCAGGTCGACACTGATCAGCACCAAAACAGAACAGCCAAGAAGCACCGATCAGCAGAAAACGACTGACACGCAGAAAGAGCAAAAGAAAGAGACTGAGGAGGAAGAGGAGGAGCAGGGACCAGAGTACATCCCCACGAGAAAGGCCAAGAACCCCATGATAAACATCGGATATGCCTGGTGAGAGACCCTCTGTTCTCTAACGTGGTTTATCATCAGATTTCTGTTGTAGAGAAACAGCTGACAATGTACTATTGTATTCAGGTGAATAACACCCTTGGTAAGTTCCCATTCTCTCCCCCTCTCTTTGCCCTCTCTATAGGATGGTCGGTCTCCCTGCAGGAATAATAGGATTCATCCTGACCAAGAGAGAGGTGGATAAGAACCGCCTGAAGCAGCTGAGGATTCGCCAGCGGATGAACCGGTCCAATGAAGGAGAATACGAGGGCAGTCGCTACCGCAACCACAGACTGGACTGATCCCAACTACATTGAGAAGATGTGTGTGTGCTTGAGTGAATGTGTGCGTGTGTGTTCACTGCCTCGTCTGCCGTTGGACTGACGAAGCCTTAAAAAGAGACTGATGTATACGGATTGGAAACAGTTGTTGAGAGACACCCGTACTACTTTGCTCAGTGTTCGCACCTACAAGAATGTATATGAATCGACTGTCTGCGTGGATCAGTATAGGATCCAGAGTTCTTCCTATGTCATGACCTTTGTCGGGAGAAACGCTGGCCATGTCACTCTGCTACGTGCAACGGGCCTTTTCTTTCCAGATTTTTCAAAACATGCATCAGTAAGTACACCCTGCAAACTGTGTTCCCATGTGGATTTCTCTCAACAGTCAATCGTTTAACATCAATAGTCTAAAACGTCCATTCTTCTCATGTGGTAGAAAAGAAGCTTGTCTATTAATGCTTTGAGGTGTGAATTTGGGCCTTTTCTCAGTGTTCTGCTATGTCATCCAATGTTCTGTTCTGAGGGTTCTAAACACATTTGAGCCTAGAACTGTATGTTCAAGCCAGTACCTGACAATTAGGCTAAACATTTCACAATGCTATAATAGGTACCCTGTATGTGGTATCATGTACATCAGAAACAGACATTGCATTTACATGAAAATGAATTTACATCTGTAAGATGGCACCACTAAGACGAGACCATTACCTAACGGCGTATCAAAATCACGCCAATCAGCCCAGAGCTTTCGCTCATGATTACCTTGTCGTTACCTATGTTTAAATCATAGAAAAGCATCAGACATGCAGAGTAAAAGGAAATACAAAAATAGCAGCGGATCATTTATCCAGAGTGGGTGGAGGAGGTGAGGCCAGACAGAGTAGTCATCTGCTCTTACTCCTGTGCAGCACTGATGAGCTTAAATTCATGTGTCTCCGAGCAGACGGGGTGGGGTGTATTGTATGAAGTTTTACAGTGTTTGTATAGGGTGAAACGGATGGGGATATTTGTGATGTTCCCTCTGGGTACCAGCTCATGTGGGAGTAGAGGAGAATGAGGAAGTGGATATTATTGCCAATCAGGCTCGTAAACATCCTGATGTTGAGCTGGAATTGTCATTTAGTAAAGCGGAAGCTAAATGGATGAATAATAACAGTGGTTAAAAGTAAGTGGCAATAGTTGTGGAACAGGGAGAATAAGGGAAGACACCTGTATAAGAGTTGTGGAACAGGGAGAGTAAGGGAAGACACCTGTATAAGAGTTGTGGAACAGGGAGAGTAAGGGAAGACACCTGTATAAGAGTTGTGGAACAGGGAGAGTAAGGGAAGACACCTGTATAAGAGTTGTGGAACAGGGAGAGTAAGGGAAGACACCTGTATGAGATCCAGGTGGGGGCAGGGAGGTCCTCAGGCCGAGAGAGAAGGGAGGAAAGTGTAGTCACAAGGCTGAGACTGGGACATACAAGGCTAAATAGTGCATTGAAAGTGGTGGTGAACCATCCGACTGGGAGGTGTGATCATTGTCAGGAAGGAGACATTGGAACACGTTCTATTTCAGTGCCAGAAATATGTGAAAGGGAGCGATTGCCATTAGATTTGAGGAGTAACAGAGGGGTATAAGAGCCTTCATTGTCTCTGGTCCACACTCCAGTCGGTGCCGGTAATGCCCCTTAAAGTTGGTTGCCAGCCACCATATGAAATCCACAGAAGAAGAAGTAAAAATAAAAACCTGTCTCTACTTTGACGTTTCCTCTTCATCCGTGTCTCAGAGCATGATTGATATCTGGGGTGTATAGACCCTTTCCCCAGTACAAGACACAGATGTGCGTGACTCTTGGCAGCGGTAAGAAAGCAGTTGCCATTTGCGCCCATTTCAACATAATCTAGATTTACGTTATTACTTCTAAACAAAATATCTTTTTGGGGTTCTCATGCGCTTTTACAAGAATGTTTTGATTCTTGCTTTGAACAATCGCTGAGATTCTATTTGGTTGTGATCTTTGCCAATTAACTTTTGAATGCAGCAGTTGTTAGCTAGAATGCTAAAGCTCATTGATATAGGCTGTAGCAAAAGCTAGCCAAAGAGCCATTTTACTGGTGGAAGTGTTTAAGTATAGTGCAGTTGATTTGCGATGATGACATAAACATCATATTAAGCAGGACAGTTTATATGAGCCTTAAAATCCCATTGTAATCCAAAAGTAGTTTGAAATGTATTCATAAGCAGAATGTAAATAGAAGCTTTTTTTTTTTTTACACTGCAGGGTTGCCCCTAGCAGACACCCTTTTTTTTCGGAAAGTACCTCACTATTCCCAGCTCATTGTTTCCAGGGGAATCATCTGTGGGCTGCACCGATGAGCTTCAGCAGCCACAGGAATGTCTGGGCTGCATTCCAAACACTTAACAGACACATCATAAAGCCCTCGAATGAAGTGGACACTTCTGATGACGTGTCAGACACGTTTCCACTTGCAGGGCGAGGGAGGAAAGAATTCATTTTTAAACGGACTGCCCTTTCCCGGAAATTCGTCACTCGTTCGTCCCGCTGCGATTGTGTTTTCGGCCACCGGTAACTTGTGGTTGAGAATGGAGGCATGCTTGGCCCTCCTTTTCCTGTGGTCATTATATTCACAATAGAGGGCACTTTATTTTGGGGTCATGGGTCACATGTATATAGGTAACCAGGAAGGGTTCGCACAGGTGAGAGGTTCTTACCATATATCACAGATACAGCTTATTGTATGCTTCCCTCTGTACCTTTTGAAGAGGAATATGTGTTTAGGAGCTATTTCTATTGTGTATGTGCAGTATATGGGAACTTTACCGTTTGGAAAGCTGATTCTTGACTGACACGTTACGGGCGGCTTTCTCTTGTGACAGTGACTTTTGAATGGGAATCGCCATTACAATGGCAGTAATATATAAATAACGACAGTAAAACTGCTATTATAAACGGGGTGGTTAGAGCCCTGAATGCTGATTGGCTGACAGCTTTGGAATGAGACTGTATACCACGAGTATGACAACATGTATTTTTACTGCTCTAATTACGTTGGTAACCAGTTTATTATAGCAATAAGGCACCTCGGGGGGTTTGTGTTATATGGCCAATATACCATGGCTAAGAGCTGTGTCCAGGCACACCGCTTTGTGTCATGCTTAAGAACAGCCCTTAGCTGTGGTATATTGTCCATATACCCCCCCCCCCCCCCGCTTCGCCTTATTGCTTAAATATATCCCACTAGCAACACAACATCAATACAAACAACAATGTATCAGAAATACCATCAGTACAAACCTCAATATATCAGACATATATTATACATATTGTATATGTTATAGGAAGAAACACATGCTGATACAGTTTAAGTGGTTCTGTTTGTACTACATCTACCTGTGTTTTATCCTCAGTACAATAGTAACGGTAATAGAATAAAAACATGACTCGGCATCAGTGGAGGCTGGTGAGGGGAGGACGGCCCATAATAATGGCTGGAATAGTCATTGGAATGATATCAAACACGTGGTGTCTAAAGTGCAAGCTCACATATGTGAAGGAGAGCACAATGACTGTGATGATGCCTGCCACCATGACAACGACCCCCAGTACACAAAATAGGCTTGTGCATGAGGTGAGGTCCACACACATACGCACACACCACAAGAGGTTGGTGGCACCTCTTACCTTGGTCTGGAAGTAGAATACTGTGGTGATGATGACCGCGATGCCCAGAGCCAGAAGCACTGCTTTAGTATCATAGAAACTACACACAGAGCAGAGACGCACACACGGCGACAGACAGACATGACTACCACACTGTGTGTGTCTGTCTCACCTGGATATGGTCCCTGTCATGTACAGTAGGACATGGCCAGTGTCTGTGCAACAGAAAACACAGATCAATATAAACCACAGCAGGCCAGCACAAACCACCAAAGTCCATCATTGACCAGTAAATACCATTGTAGACTATAGACTAGCCTGGACCAGTACAGAAAGGTGGGCAGCTGGAGGACTTTCCGTGGGAATTTCCTCCTAAAGACAGGCGAGTTGCTACGTTAAGAACAGCACATTAATACAATAAAACTCTATTGTCAACTATATTGTAAACTATTATTAATTTTGTGGTCAACTTTATTGTCATCTTCTAGAGGTGATGTTCTTTAAGAAAGAGACTCACATGGGTGCTTTACGGCAGACCGGCAGAATGTGAATGACGATATACACAGTGCTACAAAGGCATAGGTCAACACAGCTGTCAATCAAACAGCACAGCCAAGACATAGGCCAGCACAGCTGTCAATCCAACAACACTGTAAAAACATAGGTCAGTACAAAGGGATAGTACTTACAATGACAACCAGTAGACGGCTGGGTTTCTGATCACAAACCGCTTTACAGAGTCACTGCAGAGAAGAGTAACTCAGTTCAACACACGTGTGCAGTAACACAAAACCACTAATATACAGACATACCACAGTCATAGAAACACAAGCACTGCAACGAGTGTGACAGTGATGAGTAGCTGAGATGCCAGAATCATATACACCTAAGAGAAAGAGACAATATTATACTATATTATAAACTGGGTGGTTCGAGCCCTGAATGCTGTTTGGCTGACAGCCGTGGTATATCAGACCGTATACCACAGGTATGACAACACATATATTTTTTACTTCTCTAATTACATTTGTAACCAATGTATAATAGCAATATGCCACCTCAGGGTCTTGTGGTATATGGTCAATATACCACGGCTGAGGGCTGTATCCAGGCACTCCGCGTTGCGTCGTGCATACAGTAAGAACAGCCTTTAGCTGTGGTATATTGGCCATTTACAGTACCACACCCCTCGTGCCTTATTGTTTAATTATATCACCTTGTGTTTGTGTGTGTGCTTGCTTGTTGTGCTGTCTCACCTTTCGTATGAAGGCATGTCGCACTTTCAGACTGTTGAAACGGCCTTCCGCAAACCCCTCCCCATCGCCTGTGACATCAGCAGAAACCTCATTAATGACATTATCATTAACATCATCAGAACACAAGACTGGTGAGCAACTACTCAAGTATAAACTTAAGTATCAAGGATTCATATTAATCTGTGCAAAAGAGCTTATTCGGGAGTAAGAGAAAGCTCAGAATAAGCCCCAGCCAGGTGAGAGAGGAGGGTTCAGGCTTACCGCACAGTGCACTGGTTGGCATTGTAGGAGTAGTGATGCGGGGCATGGGTGGTATTGTGGGCTGGGCGTGATACCCTGGTGTTGGACCACAAGGTGAGGCTGGCCTGGGTAGGTCCCAATGGGGTATGGAGGACCATGGGGACCAGAGGGGTAGGGGGCAGAAGGCTGGCCTGGTGGGGGACTTCCATAGGCCGGGAAGCCGTATGCAGGAGGAGGGGGGTAGTCACCACCTCGGGGGCCGGAGAGGTGGCTACTAGAGTCATCAAAAACCCGGGCGGGAAGTCAGACCGCTGTATACTGTCTGACCCAGGAACCCCTTCCTAGGAAAACCGGCAACCCAGGGATCCCCTCCCAGGAAAACCGGTGACCCAGGAACCCCCTCCTAGGAAAACCGGCAACCCAGGGATCCATTCCCAGAAAAAACGGTGACCCAGGAACCCCCTCCTAGGAAAACCGGCAACCCAGGGATCCATTCCCAGAAAAAACGGTGACCCAGGAACCCCCTCCTAGGAAAACCGGCAACCCTGGGATCCATTCCCAGAAAAACCGGTGACCCAGGGACCCCCCTCCCAGGAAAACCGGTGACCCAGGAACACCCTCCTAGGAAAATCGGCTACCCAGGGATCCCCATCATATGTTAGAAAAACTTTATTTTTCACGTCTTGTCTTATCATCTGGTAAATGATCATGGCAAGGAGAAGTAATCTACATTAGAAAATAATAGATTTGGAAGATCGTTTTTTATGATTTTGACCTCCGCACATAGTTTGACCTCCGCACTTTGAGAAGCTCCACAGCTCATTAGTGGTGGTGAGTTAAGATAATCAGAAATACTATCAGACATCCCCAAATGGGCACATTTATAGGCCTACATTTGTGTGCAGGCCAGGTAGACTAGTCCTACTTCTATATGTGTCATCATGTGCGCGTCCTTTGACTCTTTAATGCATTAGTTCTTTCATCCCCTGTGTGTCAACTGAACTATTAGTGGTTTGGGCAGTAAGGCGGAGTAGCTGTTATGAAGAAAATGAGATGGGGGGGACTTTACTAGATTGAGACAAATGAGGAATTAGAGTTCATTTTCAGCTGTGTGTGGTCTCAATTGAAATTTTAATAAAGCATTCTTTTTTATTGAAGCAAAATGTGCTTTTGGGGTTGTCTTCATTACACTTAATACAGTTGAAGTCGGAAGTTTACATATCTATTTAATTTCACCTTTATTTAACCAGGTAGGCCAGTTGAGAACAAGTTCTCATTTACAACTGTGATCTGGCCAAGATAAAGCAAAGCCTTGCGACACAAACAACACAACAGTTATACATGGAATAAACAAACATACAGTCAATAACACAATAGAAATGTCTATATACAGTGTGTGCAAATGTCGTAAGGAGGTAAGGCAATAAATAGGCCATAGTAGTGAAGTAATTACAATTTAGCAAGTTAACAGTGGAGTGACAGATGTGCAGATGATGATGTGCAAGTAGAAATACTGGTGTGCAAAATAGCAGAAAAGTAAATCAAATCAATATGGGGATGAGGTAGTTGGATGGGCTGTTTACAGATGGGCTGTGTACAGCTGCAGCGATTGGTAAGCTGCTCAGATAGCTGATGCTTAAAGTTGGTGAGGGAGATAAGTCTCAAACTAGAGCGATTTCAAATAAAGACAGAAAAAAAACACATTTACACGGGAGAACAACATCTACACTGCTACACCCGCTTTGTTTAAAAAAAACATACACCTTAGCCAAATAATTAAACTCAATTTAACAATTCCTGACATTAAATCAGAGTAAATATTCCCTGTCTTAGGTCAGTTAGGATTACCACTTGATTTTAAAAATGTGAAATGTCAGAATAATAGTAGAGAGAATGACTTATTTCAGCTTTTATTTATTTCAGATTTGATTTCTTTCATCACATTCCCAGACGGTCAGAAGTTTACATACAACCAATTAGTAATTGGTAGCATTGCCTTTTGTTTAACTTGGGTTAAACATTTTGGGTAGTCTTCCACAAGCTTCCCACAATAAGTTGGGTGAATTTTGGCCCATTCCTCCTGACAGAGCTGGTGTAACTGAGTCAGGTTTGTAGGCCTCCTTGCTCGCACGTTTTAGTTCTGCCCACAGATTTTCTATAGGAATGAGGTCAGGGCTTTGTGATGGCCACTCCAATACCTTGACTTTGTTGTCCTTAAGCCATTTTGCCACAACTTTGGAAGTATCCTTGGTGTCATTGTCCATTTGGAAGACCCATTAACTACCAAGCTTTAACTTCCTGACTGAGGTCCTGAGATGTTGCGTCAAAATATCCACAATTTTCCTCCCCCATGCTGACATCTATTTTGTGAAGTGCACCAGTCCCTCCTGTAGCAAAGCACCCCCACAACATGATGCTGCCACCCCCGTGCTTCATGGTTGGGATGGTGTTGGTCAGCTTGCAAGCCTCCCCCTTTTTCCTCCAAACATAATGATGGTTATTATGGCCAAACAGTTCTATTTTTTGTTTCATCAGACCAGAGGACATTTCTCCAAAAATTACGGTCTTTGTCCCCATGTGCAGTTGCAAACCATAGTCTGGCTTTTTTATAGCAGTTTTGGAGCAGTGGCTTCTTCCTTGCTGAGCGGCCTTTCACGTTATGTCAATATAGGACACTTTTTACTGTGGATATAGATACTTTTGTACCTGTTTCCTCCAGCATCTTCACAAGATCCTTTGCTGTTGTTTTGGGTTTGATTTTCACTTTTCACACGAAAGTATCTTCATCTCTAGGAGACAGAACGCGTATCGTTCCTAAGCGGTATGATGGCTGTGTGGTCCCATTGTGTTTATACTTGCGTACTATTGTTTGTACAGATGAACGTGGTACCTTCAGGCGTTTGGAAATTGCTTCCAAGGATGAACCAGACTTGTGGAGGTCTACATATTTTTCTGAGTTCTTGGCTGATTTCTTTTGATTTTCCCATGATGTCAAGCAAAGAGGCACTGAGTTTGAAGGTAGGCCTTGAAATACATCCACAGGTACACCTCCAATTGACTCAAATGATGTCAATTAGCTTCTAAAGCCATGACATCATTTTCTGTAATTTTCCAATCTGTTTCAAGGCACAGTCAAGTTAGTGTATGTCGACCTACTGGAATTGTGATACAGGGAATTTTAAGTGAAATAATCTGTCTGTATACAATTGTTGGAAAAAAAATACTTGTGTCATGCACAAAGTAGATGTCCTAACCGACTTGCCAAAACTATAGTTTGTTAACAAGAAATGGATTGTTTGAAAAACAAGTTTTAATGACTCCAGCCTAAGTGTATGTAAACTTCCGACTTCAACTCTACACCAAAGGCCCTATAATTATCTGTCTCTGTAACCAGAAAAGGGATGACGAGATTTTTGAGCATTTTATTCAACGTTACTGTACAACCACGCCCATTGTCATGACCTACTTCCTGACTCAAATGATAAAACCGTGGAGAAGAAGTCAAACCGAAAGAAAACAGGACAGCTCGAAGAGTGCGGTGGCAGTGGTATTTAAAAAAAAAAAAAAGTATACATTTTGCATACAGTTGAGTAAATTGGCTGTTCTCTCTATTTAATCGTGTCTTATCTCATTGGCGTCTCATTAACTGACTACGTAGCTTCGTTAGTAGAAGAAGCCGGCGGGAAATACTCGCCCAGCCGACCCAAGGTGAGTTGTGTCTGCCTTTTAAAGTTTATTTTAAGTTCCTATCCATGACAACATTCAAGTGCTGTATTACTGTTTAATTAGTTGATTTTATTTAACATGGTGTAGACATTTTTTGCATAGTATTTACAATTTCAAAAGTACAGAATAAACTATTCTGTCAGCAGCACAAATGATGACCTCACTTTTTATGCTAATCGGGGAACTTTCTAAATAAAAGCCCACATTTCAACACTGTATTTGTTTTTATTTAACCTTTATTTAGCTAGGCAAGTCACTTAAGAACAAATTCTTATTTACAATGACTGCCTACCAAAAGGCCTCCTGTAGGGACATTAGCTGATTAAAAAAAAAAGATGTAGAATTTTAACCAATTGCCAATGTTCTACCTGTCTCTGCCTAAGTGGGGTGGGAAATACTCAGTTGGGTCTGTAGAATCTACAGATGGTGTTATTTCATGGGGGACTGTGGTCTAATGCCACGTTCACTTCATGTCAAATTAAGTTATTTGCGTAAAGCTTCCTATTGTTTGATTCTGATACTTCCCAAGTGGGAAACTCGAGTTTCTGACATCAAGTGAATGTGTCATAATTACCCAGGAGCACTTTATTTGTTTTTGAAAAAGTTTTGTCACATTTCCTTTTTAAAGCTGTTCATTTATATATTTACAGCCTTTATACACATAAAAAACAGCATTTGAATATTACATTTAAATTGTTAAGAAGTACATGTTGTTAAAACCAGTAAAAACAACCATAAATAAAAGTACTTTTTCATGTAAAACATCCACATCTGTAAAAGCCATTTAAAATGTGTCTAAATGATTTAACAAAAGTAAAACATTTTTTAAGACATGAAAACATAACTTTGTTAAAAACCTGTCTTCGGTCCTTTGTACGGTCCTTATCAAACTCGCCTGCTCCGAATCGATTTCCGTCCTGTACGTCAGGGCCAGGAGCACTTTATACTCCACCCATTCCATTGGCCACAACTAAGTTGTGGAGCGGCAGCGTAGCCTTGAGATTAGAGCATTGGACTAGTAACCGAACGGTTGCAATATCGAATCCCCTAGCTGACAAGGTCTGTCGTTCTGCCCCTGAACAAGGCAGTTCACCCACTGTTCCTAGGCTGTCATTGAAAATAAGAATTAGTTCTTGACTGACTTGCCTAGTTAAATAAGGATAAAATAAAGTAGGGCCTGTAAAAAAAAAACACAGCATAACTTTACGTACGGCAGGGTTCCCAAACTGGCTGTCGAATTTGGCCCTCGGGTGGCTTTATTTAGCCCCCAAGTTTTCTGAGCTTTTTTTTTTTTATCATTGTACATAACTATAAAAACACAAGGAAATTAGCTACCAAATGATTTTAATTGGCGAAATCTGTTCTGAAGTATTTCCATGCATAATCGAGAGACACGTGATCGTAAACATTTGTGAACAAGGTTTGAAATTGTTTTAGTTAAATATTACATCTGTTTTGGGCTTCTTGCAGTCCATGAATGATTTGTAATTATGTTCCGAACATCCCCTCAAGAAGAAAATCATCCCGCTGCTGAATCTAGTTGATGATCCCTGATGTAAGGTCTTTATACTAATCAAATATTCGTTTTTTCAGGGGGGTGGCTTTGTCAAATGTCTGGTTATTACGCAGTCTGTCTTGTTATAGACACTCATTTAGTTCTGCATGTTACTTTAATTTCAAAACAATACAATCATTTACTATTGCTGTATTGAATATCAGCCAGAAAAACAAAACATCGTCAAATAAATGTGCTTAACCTGTTTGCTTCCAGTGTGAATCAAAATGCCATTCCATACTAGATGTTCATGTACTCTCGCCTTGCCCTAATGGATTGGTGATTGGTTGAGAACTGCTTCAAAGACAATGATGGACTGACATGAATCTGTCCTAGATTGATCTAATGGGGATGTGCTGGCTGCACCTTTACACATTTAAATCAGCCTGAGGGCAGCCTTGACAGGTCAATCGCTTTGGCCTAACAAATAAAAACTTGTCAGTAATCCCAGTAAAATCATGTTGCTGTAGGTTCACCCCAGCTATGCATAGCCTTCCAATTATTTTCTTAAACCCAGCTTGGTACAATAAAAAGGTTTGACTTTTGGACTTTAATGGTTCATATAGCCCATGTACAGCATTGGGGGCAGTGGAAGGGGTATCTGTACTTTACTCTTTCCCTGACACCCAAAAGAACAGGGACAGCCAACCAGCGCAAAAATAATATTGCGATATTGTTGAAACGATACATATTGTCAAATATAATATCCAGATATGTAACTGTATAATGCCCCCCCCCCATCACTAATATGCATAACACAATCCCCCTCCAAAACTACACATATTTGTTTATTAGAGCCCCAACAGAGTATTTCCCACCCCACTTTAGCTGAGAAAGGTAGAATAATTTTCTCTCTACAACCCAATATTTATCTCATGTACAGTGTATTGGAGGGGTGGAGAATGAACTGCTGCAGGATATGTACAACACAGTACCAACTTTACATATCTTGTTATTAGAGACCCTACTAAGGGAGGTGAAGATTATTTGATATTTCCCCCCACAAACCAATAAGTATCCCATATACAGTGTATTGCATTGCAGTGGGTGGAGTAAGTTGTCACCAATAAGTATCCCATATACAGTGTATTGCATTGCAGTGGGTGGAGTAAGTTGTCACCAATAAGTATACAGTGTATTGCATTGCAGTGGGTGGAGTAAGTTGTCACCAATAAGTATACAGTGTATTGCATTGCAGTGGGTGGAGTAAGTTGTCACCAATAAGTATACAGTGTATTGCATTGCAGTGGGTGGAGTAAGTTGTCACCAATAAGTATCCCGTATACAGTGTATTGCATTGCAGTGGGTGGAGTAAGTTGTCACCAATAAGTATCCATTGCAGTGGGTGGAGTAAGTTGTCACCAATAAGTATACAGTGTATTGCATTGCAGTGGGTGGAGTAAGTTGTCACCAATAACTGTATCCAGTGGGTGGAGTAAGTTGTCATATACAGTGTATTGCATTGCAGTGGGTGGAGTAAGTTGTCACCAATAAGTAACCCATATACAGTGTATTGCATTGCAGTGGGTGGAGTAAGTTGTCACCAATAAGTATCCCATATACAGTGTATTGCAGTGGGTGGAGTAAGTTGTCACCAATAAGTATCCCATATACAGTGTATTGCATTGCAGTGGGTGGAGTAAGTTGTCACCAATAAGTATCCCATATACAGTGTATTGCATTGCAGTGGGTGGAGTAAGTTGTCACCAGCACTCGGTATTCAACCCGTTGCCCAACACAAGAGACCGATTTTAGGACGATTGAGTAATAACAATACCATGTATTTTATTACGTGTATTTGTGTAAATATAGTGTTCACCAGTGGTTCTCAAACTTTTTATAGTCCGCTACTCCTTCAAACATTCAACCTCCAGCTGCGTACCCCTCTAGCACCAGGTTCAGCGCACTCTCAAATGTCATTTTTTGCCATCATTGTAAGCCTGACACACACACACACACTATACAATAAATGTATTAAACATAAGAACGAGTGTGAGTTTTTGTCACAACCTGGCTTGTGGGAGGTGACAAAGAGCTCTTATAGGACCAGGGCACAAATAATAATATATTAATAATCAGTCATTTTGCTGTTTATTTAGCCATCTTACATATAAAACTTTTTATTTGTTAATTGAAAATTGTGAATAACTCACCACAGGTTAATGAGAAGGGTGTGCTTGAAAGGATGCTCATGCAATGTTGGGTTGTATTGGAGAGTCTCAGTCTTAAATCATTTTCCACACACAGTCTGTGCCTGTTTTTAGTGTTCATGCTAGTGAGGGCTGAGAATCCACTCTCACATAGGCACATGGTTGCAAAGGGCATTAGTGTCTTTTAACAGCACGATGTGCCAAGGCAGGATACTCTGAGTGCAGCCCAATCCAGAAATCTGGCAGTGGCTTCTGATTTAAATGACATTTTCACAGAACTGCTTGATGCAATATTGATGAGGCTCTATTGTTCAGATATCTGTAAGTGGACTGGAGGAAGGGCATGAAAGAGATAACGAATCCAGTTGTTTGTGTCATCTGAAAGTACCTGCGTAATTACGCACCCAACTCACTCCGATGTTTCTCTATATCACATTTGACATTGTCCGTAAGCTTGAGTTCATTTGTTCACTTTGGACAATAGTTTTCAACATACCAGCATTTGTGTAAACTTTCAAAAGAAATGCTGGTAGAAATAATACTTTTATTTGTAATATTTTATGTCAAATAATTCATTATTTTTTTTCAAAGGTGATGGCAATGCTGTGAAAAACAGTTGTACTGCACTAGAGTGCTGAAAATAAATATTCCCAAAGTTGCGTATTTCTTTGCATAGGGACTCCTGTTTTGAAGGGGAAAAAATCTGCATCTTTACTGCTAGCTTAATATCCTGCTGCTAGCTGGAACCTTGCCACTTTGTTGCCACTCCTGTTGAGGCTGAAAGACATATGTACAAATAGTAGTAAGAATGTCTCACCTCATGTTCAAGAATGGCCTTTTTCCCTTTGTACAGATTACAACCACTCACTTTTGGTTATTTGAAAACGAAATAATCTCCAAAATAGAGGCCATAGAAAGTTTGTTGCAATTTCAGTTTAATAAAAAAAAACATTTTCAACAAAATGATAGTCTAGAAACTAAAGCTTTGGTTGTCTTCCTCTCAGGCTTCCATGTCTTCTCTATGGACCTCCTAAATGTCCACCTCTTGAACATCAGACTCTGAGGCCTCATCTTCACTGTCACTTTCCAGCCTGGTTGTGGAAGGCTCGTTGTCAGGCTCAAAAAGCTGCAAATTTGCCCGGGTGGCCACCATTTTTCAACCCTTGTATTGGTCAGCCTATTGCGTGCTTTGGTGTGTGTGTGTTCCCAAACAAGGACCAGTTGCGCTCTGAGGCGGCTGATGTTGGTGGGATTTGGAGGATGACCGACAACGGGAAAGAGCCTCATACAGAAAGTACATTCCACCAGGTGGCTGATGAGATATGTTGGCACGACTGCCATATTACAGCTCCCTCCAATGCCCTTGCTTGGAAGTGTACTTCACAAGACTGCCAAGAGCCTTGCCCTCATCCAGGCCAAGGTGGCGAGACACGGTAGTGATGACACCATTGTTGATCTCTGTACCAGACAGGATGCTCTTGCCAGCAGACTTGGGGTTCAACATGTATGCTGTGGCGTGGATGGGCTTCAGGCAGAATTCTTCGCTTACATCTGCACATCAGACAGGATGGAATTGTTTCAATCCATGCAATGGCTAATCCTACTATAGTTTTCAGGAGTTTCAGGCTGCTTACCACGCTCTCCCAAAATACATCACACAGGAGGATCCTCTTGATGGGGCTGTCCATATCGGCAGACTGTGATATGGCCATTTCTTGGAGAGACTCCTTCCCCTCCATGCGACTGTCAAACTTGATGACAACACCACCCCAACAAGTGTTGTTGAGCAGCTTCGAAGTGGTGCTCTTACTCTTCTCACTTTGCTTCGTGAGGTAGATTGCTGCTATAACTTGACGACCCTTCATAAACCTAACCATTTCCTTGGCTCTCTCGTAGAGTGTATCCATTGTTTTCAGTGTCATGATGTCCTTGAGGAGCAGATTCCATGCATGAGCAGCACATGCAATGGGTGTGATGGGAGGGTAGAACTCCTCCACTTTAGACAGCGTTCATGTTCGCAGCATTGTCTGTCACCAGTGCAAATACCTCCTGTGGTCCAAGGTCATTGATGGCTGCCTTCAGCTCATCTGCAATGTAGACACCAGTGTGTCTGTTGTCCCTTGTGTCTGTGCTCTTGTAGAATACTGGTTGAGGGGTGGGGTTGATGTAGTCAATTATTCCTTTCCTGCAAACATTCAACCTCCCATCAGAGATGATTGCAACACAGCCTGCTTTCTCTATGATTTGCTTGGCCTTCACTTGAACTCTGCATCCAGCAAATGAGTAGATAAAGCATGTCTGGTTGGAGGGGTGTATGCTGGGCGAAGAACATTCAGAAATCTCTTCCAATACACATTGCCTGTGAGCATCAGAGGTGAACCAGTTGCATCTACAGCTCGAGCAAGAAATTCATCAGCATTTCTCGGACTACGTTCCGCAATTGAGTCAAAAAAACTTCTGATTCCAGGAGGACCATGAGCTGTTGCTATCGATAAGGTGTCTGATTCATCATTTTCACCTCAAATAGAAGTAGAGGGACTTTTGTCAGAGGTTGTGAGCGTTGAGGGAACTTTATGCACTTGGCCAGATGATTCTGCATCTTTGTTGCATTCTTCACATATGATTTGGCACAGTATTTGCAAATGTACGCTGCTTTTCCTTGTACATTAGCTGCAGTGAAATGTCTCCACACATCAGGTAGTGCCCATGGCATTTTCCTGTAGATAAGAAAAAAATGGGTAAAAAAAATAGTTAAGCAGTTAGATTAAACAACTCCTTTGTAAGATAAATGTTTATCATGAAACATGTATGGAAACAGGTGAATTAACACTCCTCAGTTAGCAGACTCAAGCAAGCTAAAACCCACATGGAAGCAAAAACTAACTAGCAGAAATTGTTAAATTAGAAATCATTTAAACACACTATTTACTAGTTAACAAAAAATAATGTATGTCATATAACATTTACATTACATTTACATTTAAGTCATTTAGCAGACGCTCTTATCCAGAGCGACTTACAAATTGGTGCATTCACCTTATGACATCCAGTGGAGTCGTCACTTAACAATAGTGCATCTAAAACTTAGGGGGGGTGGGGTGAGAGGGATTACTTAACCTATCCTAGGTATTCCTTAAAGAGGTGGGGTTTCAGGTGTCTCCGGAAGGTGGTGATTGACTCCGCTGTCCTGGCGTCGTGAGGGAGTTTGTTCCACCATTGGGGGGCCAGGGCAGCGAACAGTTTTGACTGGGCTGAGCGGGAGCTGTACTTCCTCAGTGGTAGGGAGGCGAGCAGGCCAGAGGTGGATGAACGCAGTGCCCTTGTTTGGGTGTAGGGCCTGATCAGAGCCTGGAGGTACTGAGGTGCCGTTCCCCTCACAGCTCCGTAGGCAAGCACCATGGTCTTGTAGCGGATGCGAGCTTCAACTGGAAGCCAGTGGAGAGAACGGAGGAGCGGGGTGACGTGAGAGAACTTGGGAAGGTTGAACACCAGACGGGCTGCGGCGTTCTGGATGAGTATAAATATAAAATATATTCACCCCACCCAGTATTGTAATCAAAACTTGTAGTCCTTGACTCAGACAGTGTAATAGTGTGGGCTCAACAGCATCTCAATAGTGTGTAAGATCCTGAAAATCGGCTGTACATGTGATGGAAGAGTGCATGGTCTAACATGCTCACCACACCGCATAAATTTACACATACATGTTATTAAATCATTGTACCCACACTGCTCGTGAGTGTCTGCGTAGCTGGGCGCTAAAATAGATCTTGGTTCTATTTGTGATGCTCAAGGGGCTGCAAGACCTGCCTCAAATCTCCTCATTGGTTTTTAGGCGCATATAGCCACGTGGGTGATTGAAAGATGGAACTGAGTAGAGGATCTTGTGCATTTCAGGTAAAATAACAATCCAATGTTTATATCCCAGGACAAATTAGCTAGCAACAGCAAGCTCACTAGCTAAATTGTCATAAATGTTTCATACTTTTTGAACTGCCCCCAAATTAATATAAATGGTTCAGACTTTATTTCAACCTGCATGTCCTGATCGCATCTGGTGTGGGCAGACAAAATCAACATGCGTGCAATGACGCACGCAGATACGCGTGCAGTCTGGTCAGCATGTAAGGAGAGCATAATGCCCCAGTACAGTGATTGGGGACATTGCCCAGTGTAGGATGCCATCTTTCGGATGGAATGTAAATGGGTGTCCTGACTATCTGTGGTAACTAACGATTCGGTGGCACTTATCGTAAGAGTAAAGGTGTTAACACCGGTGTCCTGGCCAAATTTCTAATCTGGCCCTCATACCATCGTGGCCACCTAATCATCCCCAGCTTCCTATTGGCTCGTTCTTCTGTTGCTTCCACCTGTAACTATTCCCCAGGTGGTTGCTGTAAATTACAATCTGTTATCAGTCAACTTGCCTGGTAAAATAAAAATATCTATGATTAGGAAAAACCTAATCAGGTAATGATGGAAAAACACACATGTTGACATCCTATTTATAAAACAATATGAGCTCACCTCTCCTTCATTCATACATCCTACACTGTTGACTGTGGCCTGTGGGTTTCTCATCCTGTCACCCAGAAGTTTATATATAGAGACTGGTCACTTCTCATAGCCCTTTAGGAATCCTTCCTCCTGGTCATCTCCTCATACCTGACCCAGGTGTCTTTCTCCTCTACTTTCTTCTCCCCCCCGCTCTCTCATAGCCCTGTGCAAGTGGATGTTGCAGTGCGGTCTGGTCAGGGGATCCAGTGTGTGATGGACCTGCGCCTGCTGTCTCGTATCGATGAGGAGCTGGACTCCTCTGAGGTGGCTGCCCTGTGCTTCCTGTGCAGAGATGTGCTCAATAGGAAACGCCTGGAGACGGTGAGGGATAGGGACCACATACAGAGGCCTAAGATCGAGATGAATGGCCAATACTAACCTCCTTTGAAGTGATTGGATGATGTATATTAGGATTGTGGTTAGGATAGCGCATCCTAGCGCACTATGGAGTTTATGCTATGCAATCCTTTCAGATGTTACAATTGCCAAATGGAAACTGGTGAAAGGTGTAACCAATACCATACATTTGAATTGAATTTGGGTATAAAAAATATAAAAAACACAATGTACATTGTATCCCCAGAGCATGTTTTAATTAAAACGCTTGTTTTCAAAGTGGTCCATGGCTATAGTTTCCTGTCATTATATTTCCCATCAGTCCATTCCTTCTATATCAGTGAAAGCAAGTGTAGAGAATTGGAACGCAACACCGTCTAATCCTTTGGGCTGGCTCCAGGTGGCAGATGGGCATGGCCTGTTCCTGAGGCTGCAGGAGAAAAGCCTGCTGAAGGACCACTACTTCCTGTCCCAACTCCTCTCTGTCATTGGTCGACTGGACCTTCACCGCCTCCTGGAGACCGACAGCAGACAGCCGGAGCAAACGGCCCACACCCAGACAGACTCATGCCCTGCCCTCTCACAGTACAGGTGAGCACAGGGGGGGTGGCACATAGCACAATAGACCACATAGCACAATAGACCACATAGCACAATAGACCACATAGCACAATGGACCACATACCACAATGGACCACATAGCACAGCAACACTGAACAGCTGGACATTCTGTTAATTCACTGGTTGCATTATGTCTTTCTCTTTCTTTCACTCTCTCTCTCAGGAGGATGTTGTATAAGGTCTCAGAAGATGTAACTAAGGAGAATCTCACTAAGATGAAGTTTTTGCTGAGTGACAAACTGCCCAGAGGACGACTGGATCCCTGCACTGTGAGAACACTTACATGCACACACTCATTTGTAAATGCACACTAGAAAATTTGAGCCCGGTCCGACCTAGCCCGAGCCCTACCCGAGTCCAACATCACATACATGGAATGAATCCAAGATGGCGTAGCAGTCAGACGTCTTTGTCTTGTCCCATGTACATATCTTTAAAAAAATATTTTTCTTCGCATTCTTTTTAATATTATTCCTAAACCTCTACTTCAAAATACTCTCCTGCGACCCGCCTCACCCAATGTGATGTGGGTCTGCTAACTGCTAGCTCGCTAGCCCTGGCCTGCTAACTGTCTGAATCGCCGTGTCCCCAGCTAGCCCAACCACTCACTGGACCCATCCGATTCACTTGGCTGCGCATGCCTCTCTCTAATATCAATATGCCTTATCCATTTCTGTTCTGGTTAGTGATTACTGTCTTATTTCACTGTAGAGCCTCTAGCCCTGCTCAATATGCCTTAACTAACCATGTTGTTCCACCTCCCACATATGCGATGACATCACCTGGTTTAAACGTCTCTAGAGACTATCTCTCTCATCATTACTCAATGCCTAGGTTTATCTCCAATGTACTCTCTTCCTAGCATACCTTTGTCTGTACATTATGCCTTGAATCTATGCTATCGTGCCCAGAAACCTGCTCCTTTTACTCTCTGTTCCGAACATGTAGGTGGCCAGTTCTTATAGCCTTTAGCCGTACCCTTATCCTACTTCTCCTCTGTTCCACTGGTGATGTAGAGGTTAATCCAGGACATGCAGTGCCTAGCTCCACTCCTACTCCCCAGGTGCTCTCATTTGTTGACTTCTGTAACCGTAAAAGTCTTGGTTTCATGCATGTTAACATTAGAAGCCTACTCCCTAAGTTTGTTTTAGCACATTCTGCCAATGTCTTAGCTGTGTCTGAAACCTGGCTTAGGAAAACCACCAAAAACCCTGAAATTTCCATCCCTAACTATAACATTTTCCACCAAGATAGAACTGCCAAAGGGGGCGGCGTTGCACTCTACTGCAGAGATCTGTCTTACTATCCAGGTCTGTACCAAAACAATTTGAGCTTCTACTTCTAAAAATGCACCTTTCCAGAAACAAGTCTCTCACTGTTGCCGCTTGCTATAGACCACCCTCTGCCCCAGCTGTGCCATGGACACCATATGTGAATTGATTGCCCCCCATCTATCTTCTGAGCTTGTGCTGCTAGGTGACCTAAACTGGGACATGCTCAACACCCCAGCCATCCTACAATCTAAGCTTGATGCCCTCAATCTCACACAAATTATCAATGAACCTACCAGGTACAACCCCAAATCTGTGAACATGGGCACCCTCATAGATATCATTCTAACTAACTCGCCCTCCAAATACACCTTTAAATTTAGAACCAGGAATAGATATAGCCCTTGGTTCACTCCAGACATGTCTGCCCTTGACCAGCACAAAAACATCCTGTGGCGTTCTGCATTGGCATCGAATAGCCCCCATGATATGCAATTTTTCAGGGAAGTTCGGAACCAATATACACAGGCAGTTAGGAAAGCTAAGGCTAGCTTTTTCAAACAGAAATTTGCATCCTGTAGTACGAACTCAAAAACAAGTTCTGGGACACTAAAGTCCATGGAGAATAAGAGCACCTCCTCCCAGCTGCCCACTGCACTGAGGTTAGGAAACACTGTCACTACTGATAAATCCACATTAATTGAGAATTTCAAGAAGCATTTTTCTACGGCTCACCATGCTGGCTACCTCTACCCCGGGCAACAGCCCTGCGCTTCCCACAGCAACTCGCCCTAACCTCCCCCACTTCTCCTTCACCCAAATCCAGATAGCTGATGTTCTGAAAGAGCTGCAAAATCTCGACCCCCTACAAATCAGCCGGGCTAGACAATCTGGACCCTCTTTCTAAAATGATCTGCCAAAATTGTTGCAACTCCTATTACTAGCCTGTTCAACCTCTTTTGTGTCATCTGAGATTGCCATAGATTGGAAAGCTGCCGCGGTCATCCCCCTCTTCAAAGGGGGAGACACTCTAGACCCAAACTGCTACAGACCTACAGTGGGGCAAAAAAGTATTTAGTCAGCCACCAATTATGCGAGAGAAAAAAATCCAGAAGATCACATTGTGGGATTTTTAATGAATTTATTTGCAAATTATGGTGGAAAATAAGTATTTGGTCAATAACAAAAGTTTATATACCCTTTGTTGGCAATGACAGAGGTCAAACGTTTTCTGTAAGTCTTCACAAGGTTTTCACACACTGTTGCTGGTATTTTGCACCATTCCTCCATGCAGATCTCCTCTAGAGCAGTGATGTATTGGGGCTGTTGCTGGGCAACACAGACTTTCAACTCCCTCCAAAGATTTTCTATGGGGTTGAGATCTGGAGACTGGCTAGGCCACTCCAGGACCTTGAAATGCTTCTTACGAAGCCACTCTTTCGTTGCCCGGGCGGTGTGTTTGGGATCATTGTCATGCTGAAAGACCCAGCCACGTTTCATCTTCAATGCCCTTGCTGATGGAAGGAGGTTTTCACTCACTGTATATCTATTCTACCCTGCCTTTCTAAGGTGTTTGAAAGCCAAGTTAACAAACAGATTACAGACCATTTAGAATCTGACCTTACCTTCTCCGCTATGCAATCTGGTTTCAGAGCTGGTCATGGGTGCACCTCAACCACGCTCAAGGTCCTAAACGTTATCATAACCGCCATCGATAAGAAACATTACTACTCTGGACAGTTCTGACTTAGAATATGTGGACAACTACAAATACCTAGGTGTCCGGTTAGACTGTAAACTCTCCTTCCAGACTCATATTAAACATCTCCAATCCAAAATTAAATCTAGAATCGGCTTCCTATTTCGCAACAAAGCATCCTTCACTCATGCTGCCAAACATACCCTTGTAAAACTGACCATCCTACTGATCCTCGACTTCGGCAATGTCATTTACAAAATAGCCTCCAACAATCTACTAAACAAATTGGATGCAGTCTAGCACAGTGCCATCTGTTTTGTCACCAAAACCCCAAATAATTACCCACCACTGCGACCTGTATGCTCTCGTTGGCTGGCCCTCGCTTCATTCTTGTCGCCAAACCCACTGGCTCCAGGTCATCTGTAAGTCTCTGCTAGGTAAAGCCCCGCCTTATCTCAGCTCATGCAGGAATATCTCACTTGTCACCCCCAAAGCCAGTTCTTCCTTTGGCCGCTTCTCCTTCCAGTTCTCTGCTGCCAATGACTGGAACGAACTGCAAAAATCTCTGAAGTTGGAGACTCTTACCTCCCTCACCAGCTGTCAGAGCAGCTCACAGATCACTACACCTGTACATAGCTCATCTGTAAATAGCCCATCCAATCTACCTCATCCCCATACTGTAGTTATTTATTTTTCTCCTCTGCACCCCAGTATCTCTACTTGCACGTTCGTCTTCTGCACAACCTATTTTAGTGTTTAATTGCTATATTGTAATTACTTCGCCACCATAGCCTATGTATTGCCTTACCTCTCTTATCCTCCCTCATTTGCACATGTTGTCAATAGATTTTTCTACTGTATTATTGATTGTATGTTTGTTTATTCCATGTGTAACTCTGTTGTATGTGTCGAACTGCTTTGCTTTATCTTGGCCAGGTCGCAGTTGCAAATGAGAACTTGTTCTCAACTAGCCTGGTTAAATAAAGGTGAAATAAATACATTTATATTTTTAAACTCGATTGCTAGAAAAGATAACGTTGCCATTTCACCAGTAGGCTATATTGACTGTTGACAACAATGTGGTTGAGGCGGCAGCAACATGGGAAGACGAGGAAGCATATTTTCTCAGAACTCTCCGTTGAATGCATCTTGACTGTATAAAATATCCATAGCTTAAGAAATTAGATCTTGCTGCTGTTGCCTGTTTTTTGAGTGTTTGTTTACTACTGTTTACAGTAATCCGATGCTATATCAATTGAGCTCCAAGCTTCACGCAACCGCAACATGTATAAAGCAATTGCATTTTATGAATGCGACTGTTTTTAAAAGGCTTTACAACGTGATTTCATTAGAAAAAAAATTCTGTAGTGTTTACATTGATCTAAATGGTCAAATGACCGTTGATTTTTAGAAATCCAACACCCATTTAGCACAGAATAAGCACGTGTCTCTTCCTCCTCCTTCTTGGTCTTGTCTTTTTCTTCTTGATCTATTTCTCTTATTAGAATTACTAGAATAATAAGTGTTACTTTGATCAATATTAGGCCTAGTAGGCTAGTAGCCTTGCTTAATCTGTCCACCATCGAGTTTATCTTGTTACAGCTGTCACTTAAGCCTCAATCAATCATTAATTCATGTCATCACACAGCATGATTCATGCATCTTTTTTTTACGATAAGGCATTTTATTTTGAAAATGAAAAAAGAGCCTAGAATAATTAAACAAACACCGTACTTCAATTAAGCGCAGTCTCAAATAGCCCCCTGTCCCTTTTTAATAGCCGAGCAACGGCACCTGTTTCAAATAAATGCTGGTCTAACTGAATTTCTTACGAGGTTACCATTAATGGTTTTTTACGAGATTTGTTTGATTTGTTAAATTTCCATAATTTGAGTCATTACTGAATTATTTACTCCTCCGTTTTTATTGCCAGTAAGAAACTGCTAGCCGTTGGCTCCTAACAGCTGAGAACTGCAGGCTAACTAGCAAGCACAAACATAGTCAACAACTTCAGGTGTACTGTGACCCCCATAAATAGTCCAATCGCCACCTAGTTAGAACTGACAAATGCACAGGCAAAGAAGATAATTATTCCGTCAAGGAAAATTATTGATATTAATATACATTGTTTAGGCATACTGAGACAAAAGAAACGTGACCTAGTGTGTACATGATTACACAGTGTAGAAATTGAAGAATTGTTTAAAATGCTGGAAGTGAAATCTGGAATTATACAGTTACCTAAGCAAATGAGCAAAAGCTATATGCATTAAGGAAATGGACGCCTGGCTCAAATAGAAGTCTGTCTCTAAGTGCGTGTTGTGTTCAGTGATTTAAGCAAATAAAACTGGGCTATTAACTGAAGTTTTACTGTAAAGATATTTTCTACTGAACATCCATCATTTGAATAATTGCTCAAAAGCCCCATGTTGTGGATGCATGTTATTCTGAAATAACTGCATCAAGCCTAGGCCTGATTAGGAAAACATTTGGATCAGTTATGGGTCTCCTTTCAATAGTTTTACAAGGAAGGCCCATTAGTGGTGAAGTCATAGGGTGTATATATGTTAGGATGTGTCGGCTTCTCCTGATTCTAAGATGCGCAGCTTGTCTAGGTCTCGTGGATCATCATTCTCCTGAGTGCGCTCCAGCCTTTTCGCATCACAATTTGAAAACGTTTCAGTCATCAGAAAAATATGTTTAATCATGGCCACATGTCTCATACCCAGCCAATATTGTAATCCTGGTGCCGATAGTGGCTACTGCTACGACGAGAGCAGTAGTAGTAAAAGGTGTTGCAGCAAGCCCGAACCCCACACGGACCGAATCAATTCTCAGAAATTCAGCCCCAGCCTGTTAAAGGCCCGTCGAGTTCGGGCTGAAAATGGGAATCTCACCGTACCTTCTATGGTTGCGTTTACACAGGCAGCCCAATTCTGATTTTTTTTTTTTTTTTTTTTTCACTAATTGGTCTTTTGTCCAAACAGATCAGCTTTTGCCCATAAGTGGGCAAAATATCAGAATTGGGCTGCCTTTTTGTAAACGCGGCCGCGCACACACACACACACACACACACAATTACACTCTCTCTCGCTTTCTCTTTTTTCTCCATAGACTGCTCTGGAGGTGATGTGTGAGATGGAGAGGCAGGAGCTGCTGACAGAGGACAGACTGGATGAGCTACAGAGGATACTGGAGGAGTGTGACACACAGCTGGCCCACACAGTACGGCAGCATAGAGAAGGTACATATTGACACACAGCTAGCCCACACAGTACGGCAGCATAGAGAAGGTACATATTGACACACAGCTAGCCCACACAGTACGGCAGCATAGAGAAGGTACATATTGACACACAGCTAGCCCACACAGTACGGCAGCATAGAGAAGGTACATATTGACACACAGCTGGCCCACACAGTACGGCAGCATAGAGAAGGTACATATTGACACACAGCTAGCCCACACAGTACGGCAGCATAGAGAAGGTACATATTGACACACAGCTGGCCCACACAGTACGGCAGCATAGAGAAGGTACATATTGACACACAGCTGGCCCACACAGTACGGCAGCATAGAGAAGGTACATATTGACACACAGCTAGCCCACACAGTACGGCAGCATAGAGAAGGTACATATTGACACACAGCTGGCCCACACAGTACGGCAGCATAGAGAAGGTACATATTGACACACAGCTGGCCCAGACAGTACGGCAGCATAGAGAAGGTGCATATTGACACACAGCTGGCCCACACAGTATGGCAGCATAGAGAAGGTACATATTGACACACAGCTGGCCCACACAGTACGGCAGCATAGAGAAGGTACATATTGACACACAGCTGGCCCACACACTATGGCAGCATAGAGAAGGTACATATTGACACACAGCTGGCCCACACAGTACGGCAGCATAGAGAAGGTACATATTCACACACAGCTGTCTAGCCGGTACAAGTCACTCTCACTGTTCTCTCTTCTCTCTCACACCACTCTCTTGCGCTGATTTGATAGTTCAGTATATTAAAATATAGTTATTTGTTTCATGTGGTTGCTGTTTTTCAGCAAGGGGCAGTGTGTCACGGCAGGAGTACTCTGTTCAGCCAATCAGTAACCAGGAACAACAACTCAGCTCCCCTCAGTCACTACAGAGCCTGTCTATATCAGAGACACGGCCCAACTGTAAGTCTCACACACACACAGACACACACAGACACACACAGGTAGTTGAAGTGTGTTCTTGTCCCTTGTCCACAGGTGAACGTGGGCAACGCACAAGGTTGTACTCTGATGCAATGACGGAAACTCAGCCTGGGTCTGGGTCTGGGCCTGACCAGGTGACCACTTCACCGACGCAATCCTGGAAGACCTCTGAGGTTAGACAGTGGGATAGAATCTAACATTTGGTTGATTTTTGTCCATGGTGGTAACTCCTGTGTGTGTTTGCCCAACAGATGGAGCACTATTCCATGACCTGTAATCCTCGGGGGACGTGCTTAATCATCAATAACTACCACTTCATGGGATTTTCAGGTCTGACAGACAGACCAGGAACTGAGCAGGACGAGAGTAGGCATGCTCGCTCATTGGTTGATTTTATGAGCCTGATCTCATTCAGTGAAGCCCATTTGTCAACCTGGATGTTAAATTCTCCCATCTGTCTCTCTGTCTCTGTGTGTAGAGGCTCTGCATAATGTGTTCTCCAGGTTGGGGTTTAAAGTGGAAGTGTGTAGCGACCTGACAGAGAAGACCATGTTGGGTGCGGTAGAGGAGCTTGCAGGGCGGAGTCACATACAGGCAGACGCTCTGGTGAGTAGTGAGGTCATAATTCTCCAGTCTCTTCAGGAGGTACAGTAGCTCTACTCTTGAAGCCCAATTGGACTCCAATTAATTAAAGTAGGTTGAACTACTCTAATCCCTGTGCCTGGTCCTAGGTGGTGTGTGTGCTGTCCCATGGGGAGAAGGGTTGTGTGCTTGGGACAGATGGGGGGGGGGTGCCCATTCGCTCCCTCACACAACCCTTCACCAGCAAGCAGTGCCCTTCTCTGATGGGCAAACCCAAACTGTTCTTCATCCAGGCCTGCCAGGGGAAGGGCTTCCAGCAAGGGGCCCTATTCATCCCCTCCATAAGGCAGAGCAAGGGGCGGTATGAGGCAGACGCCGGCGCCATCGAGTCCATCCCCTGGGATGCAGACTTCCTGATCGGTATGGCAACAGTAGAGGAGTGCAAGTCATTCCGAAACACTAAGGAAGGTTCCATCTACATCCAGGAGCTCTGCAAACAGCTGGAGTGGGGAGCGGACAGGTGAATTAGAAGGGAAGCGGGTTAGGTTTGGCATTAACCATAGAAATTTATTAAGATCATTACATAGAAATGACCCATTTTTGGGATGTTGCCATTGAGGGATTCCACCATTTTTAAAGGCCCAATGCAGCTGTTTTTATATCAATATCAAATCATTTCTGGGTAACAATTTAAGTACTTTACTGTAATAGTTTTTCATATTTTTTGTTGTGCTTTTTAGAAAACTTTCTCAAGACAGAATTTTGCTCGGATTTTCTGGGAATGGTCTGAGTAGGGAGGGGGAAACTTAAAACTCTTATTGACAGATTTGGAACTCTCTTCGTTATTAGTCTATAAACTAATTTACTGCCTTGTGATGTCACCAGGCAAGCCCAAACTTAATTTTGACTACACTTTAAATAGTCAACTGGGTGGGAATTCGTACGGGTTGGGAGCGATCAGCCAATTATTGTCTTCTTCAAATTGGTTTGTTTAGTTTGTAAATGGCTTTAAGCTATATGATCGCCATCTAGTGGTCACAAATTAATTTCACATAAGATTTGGTTCAAGACTCCAGCACTGCAGGTGGCCATATAAGATTGCCACTTTTTTCATACATCAGAAGAAGAAATGTGACTATTTTAAAATGGAGATGGCCTCAATGACGCTGCCCATGCAGTCACAGACACCATGATGGCAGATACAAGGTTGTTATCGCTGGGCTCCCGAGTGGCATAAATCACTGCATCTCGGTGCTTGAGGCATCACCACAGACGCGCTGGTTTGAATCCAGGTTGTATCACAACCAGCCATGATTGGGAGTCCCATAGGGTGGCGCACAATTGGCCCAACGTCTTCTGGGTTTGACCATCATTGTAAATAAGAATTTGTTCTTAAATAAAGGTTAAACACATACATCTCTATAACAGGTGAGCGATGTATTGTGATGTGTATTTCCTGTTTCCTGTGTAGAGAGGAGGATATTCTGTCGGTGCTGACGCGTGTGAATCGTGAGGTCAGCAGAGGAGTGTATAGAGACTCCAAACAGATGCCCGAGCCCAAGTACACCCTCACCAAGAAACTCTTCCTCCCCTACTTCTGAAACACCTCTGGTTGGCTGACTTAAAGCGTCAAATCTTGTCCTTCCTTCTGGATGGAGACACTTCAGAAAGGCTGTCATGTCTGAACAGTAAGCTGTCACTCTCAGGAACCCTACCACAGCAGCCTCTACTGTGGCCCATCTCCCATAAGACAGTGTGTTGAACATTGGTTGGCATGTCTGATTTCCTGAAAGATGTTTCAAACTCATGAGATTTTAATAAATTTTTCCATTAAATGCTGGAAATTGTGGAACGTTTTCTTTATCTGTAATAAATGTGTTCTGGAGATGATCAGTAAAACGGGTGTCTATTTTTCTATTAGCCATGTTTCACATTTTTAAAGTTCAACAAGATGTCTCTAATTCTGAGGAGAATGTGATTTAATAAGCCTTCAGCAACCAACCTTCGATTAAAATATTTATTTCCAGGTATAAAATATGTTAAGTTGAGAGGCAGGTAAGAACATGATTGTAAAAAATTACCCAAATTAGGAAAGAAGATCAAATCACAACATGCAATAAAGTCAAGCTTAAGCAATGTTTATCGATTACTTCAAATCAAATTTATTTGTCACATACACATGGTTAGCAGATGTTAATGCGAGTGTAGCGAAATGCTTGTGCTTCTAGTTCCGACAATGCAGTAATAACCAACAAGTAATCTAACTAACAATTCCTAAACTACTGTCTTATACACAGTGTAAGGGGATAAAGAATCAGACTAGTATTTTATTAATCAAATATGTATAAATAACCTCGAGCCATTCAAAACCTCCCGATGCGACCCACCAGATTTGGTGCTCTAGAGCACATATTAAATCAGGCTTCACCTGGGACAGCCCTGTTTGAGCTGTTTGCACAGAGTCTGGATGACTCTGAACGAGCAGTAGTCTTCGACAGTGGCCATGGCAAACAGGAAATCGGCATCAGCTGGAATGTAGATCTGGTGACCTGGATTTGTGTCTGTCTCCAACTGCACTCTAGCTTGGGTATCTTTCCCCCCTACATGCCTGGATGAAGAAGGCCTTGGGCTTGCCAATGAGGGTGGAGCAGTTGGTGCCTTTGAAGGGTGAGAAGAGGTCATTGGTGGAGATGGGTTCGTCGTCTGTGCCATAGATAACTCCCTTGCCACCATGACTCAGTACGCAGCCGACAAAGGCGTCGCCATGCGTCTCGTCACCAAACCTCTTCAATTCCTCGCGGGCCTGCACTGCTGTCTGGTCTAGGAGTACAGTCACCGTAAAACCGAGCCACTGGAACACATCCTTCAGAACCTCTACAGGAAAAGCACACACAAAACAATTTCAAGACAAACAAGAGGAACAAGATCAATGTTCATGCAACAACAATATGGAACAAATATGTTAGAACTGTTTTACACATTGGTTACATTACCAGCATCTTTGTCTGATCCCCTTCTTTCCGCCATTTGAATAAAGTGCACATTGTTGATGATTAAACAATGACCACGTGGCAGGCTGGTCATTCGGTATTGACAGACCTGGAAACACAGAGAAAAGCAATGGGATTAAGCAGAAAAATGCATACACACACTGCGCAGTCAGGAGACAAACACTTATCGCTGTGTACACAGGTTAAAACTCTGTGTTCCTTGTGTATGTTTTGTAGTGCAAAAAGAAAAATATATGTTTTATTCATTGGCTTGACTGGACTTGGTGGTGGTCTGAGGTGCTCAGTTGGGTTGTGAGTAGTATTGTGAATGTTGTGTTTCGAGCAGTTTAGTTTTGTGTAGTTGTGATGATTTGTTAGGTTTTGTTTCTGCTAAGAATGAAAGCATACGGGATTGCTGCAATTACCTCACTGCTCATTCCAACCGCCTGGCCAGTATTATCTGGAAAAACCCATTAGCATGTGTTAGTGTCCCTTACTACAGACAATATGAGTAAGCAGATCAACGCTAACTGACAGTACAGGTTAGCAGCATGTTAGTGTAAAGGAAGGATTGTTCCACAGGGGTGTATTTTTAGGGAGTGATATTGGTTCTTGTAGAATCTTTCATTTTCTCGAAGTTGTTAATGCTTCATCCTTTGAAAAGTTTACTTTAAAAAAATGGAAATCAAATAATGCTCCCATCGTTAAGACAGTGGGAGAATCAAATGCATTCTTCTTGAGATATTTCAAAAAAGATTGTTAACAGAGAGAAACAAATTAGCACAATTTCAAAATATATGGCATAAAGTATTACAAGCACCTGAAATATCCAGAGGATTTTTTTTTAAATGAAAAAAAGACTATGAGAACAAACAAGTTGTGTATGGATATGGTGGGAACATATAGGTCTGAGCAAGTACGATGTCATTAATGTTTGTTGAAATGTATGTACGTCTGAGTTGGTGTTTGTGTCTTTCTTCTTCTTCTTTATGTCGAAGGTTGGGCATTAAGTCCCAGCCAATGTCATGTCTAGTTTATTGGAGCCATGTCTGTGAAATGTTAAGTTGTCTTTTGTCTATGTCCATTTTCTATTGTCTAACCTAAATAAATAAGTGGAGGCATTTTGCCGTTCCTTTGTTCATCACTTTATCCAGAAGATTGAGGATGATGGTCTCCGGGGGATGACCAGTGACGTTTAGGTTGTTGTATTCACGCTGGTTTACTATCTTCGCCTGCTGCACATGCTGAAGGATGAACTTAGGTTCCGCAGACAGGATCTCTGTAATCAAAGTCTTATTCTCTCTCAAAGTCTGCATGGTGGACCTTGAGAGAGAGAAAGATTGTTCATGATCTCAAATATAAAACCTACCCTGTTCCTGATAAGTTTTTTGAAATTCCAAGAATGGGTCACATTCAAAATTCATTTACTGATACAAGTTATAGCTAGCCTGTGCAGGGGAGAACGACTGACCCCTCTCGTTGAAGCCATGAAGTAAAAAATACATTCTAAATAAATAAATGTCTAGCTCTTATCTTTGGCCACTTCCCACCACTGTACTTCCTCTTCTTCTGTGGGGTTTTACAGTGGTTGGCATCCAATGTTATTGGTGCATTACCTCCACCTACTGTACGGGAGTGTGGGCCAGAGACTGATAGCAGCCTCAATAGAGCTCGCAAGCTTGTCGTCCTAAAAATCAGAAAATTAGATACCTCTGGTTCATTCAGCCATTCCTAATAGGAAAGTTAAATGGGGAAAGAATAGGGTTTTGGGATAAACGCTGAAAAATAAGGTCTAAGGTTAACACAGGCTTAAGAGATCTTATATTTTGTTCTATGAGATATCAGTCAGTTAGCATGACATTTGTAAATTATGAAGTCTTGGTGCTTTATGTGCTTTTTGTATTACATAAATGCTTCAAATTTCACAAAAAGGGACGTTAGCTGATGAAGATTATCTCACAGACAAAAAATGTAAGATCTCCTAAGCCTGTGTTTATCACAGACCTTATTTTTATCCAAAAACCCTACAATAACTACATTAATAGTACAATACTGAGTGTTCTTTTCCACCAAATCCATGATGTCATCTGCGCTCTCTTTGATTTTAGCTGTGAGAAAACCCTAAAATTGTTCCTCAGCTAGTAATGTTACACCCTCTCATGCCGCCATCTTGAGTGCCCCCCGAAATAGTCCAATTCACACACTTATCAAGAGAACATCCCTGGTCATCCCTTCTGCCTCCAATATGGCGGGCTCACTAAACACATATGCTTCACTTGTAAATTATGTCTTGAGTGTTGAAGTTTGCCCCTGGCTGTCCATTAAAAAAAATGGTGCCGTCTGGTTTGCTTAATATATATAATAATATAATATAATAATAATAATAATATAATATAAGGAATTTGAAAATATTTATACTTGAATTTGACATTTTGATACATTAAGTATATTTTAGCGATTACATTTACTTTTGATACTTACGCATATTTAAAACCAAATACTTTCACTTTTAATTGTTACTCAAGTAGTATTTTACTGGGTGACTTTCACTTTCAATTGAGTCATTTTCTTTTAAGGTATCTTTACTTTTAAGATAATTATCCACCACTGCCCATTAATACCAAAGATGATTTAGTAGGTTTAGATACTATTTGATAGCTACGGTAGCTAACGTTAATAGGTTTAGTGTAAAAGTAGCTAATATTACAGTAACGCGCAAGTTAAGCATGAGTAACGTTAGCTGCCTAGCTAGTTACTTTCGTGTCAACTATCAGTGAGCATATTTTGCAGATTTGGTTGTCAAGACATATTAACAACGGTTTGATAGCTAATAGTAATAGCTACGACTTACCTGTACGACTAAAGTGATTCGCTCGCCGATTGAAATAATGCAGTGTTCGCTTACGCTGGCTGCACTTCCTCCTCGATGCTGGGGTGGAACATCCAGGTACTCCTTCAAAGTCATCTGATTGGCAGCATGTTTTTTTGAGTCAATCTTCACGGATGCCACCAACCAGATCCCAGCACAGGTCTCACCAACAAGCTTTAATGGCCTGGAAAATGTTTCCTGCACAATTTCTCCCCACATAAAGCTCTTTTGTGGAATAATTCAGACATGGACTAGTAACCGGAAGCTCCTAGAGTGTGCAGCTCTCCTTTTCAAGTGTTCTACCCATTGGACTGAACCACAAAGTCAGGAATTTAGTTTAAATGGGTGATTCTCAAATCCTTATGAATTGTATGAATAATGACTAAATGATGTATACATTTAACGTAGAACTATAACTAACAGAATTGTACCCTGTCTCTGTATAGTGATGAAGAATGTTTGTCCATAAGAGAAGAGGATCTGTGGCAGACAACTTGTGACCTCTGTGAAACTGATAACAGGGAAGGAAGTCTCCCCACACAAAGAGCGGAGAAACCGTTGGGCTTGCAGTAGATTGTGCCACATGTTGTAGGATGTGATAAGCAATGTATGTGTAGGAGAAAACTTGTAGACTACATTGTCATTGTCTGAGAAGAGGAGGGACATTTATGACGAAATGGGAGTTATATAAACCAATGTACAGGACATGATAAGCAGAGCTCTTGTAAATAAAAGTTGCTGACTATTGTAGACTGGCCTCTGTCTGTTTCATTTCAACAAGAATCTTACAAATTCTTGGTAGCAGACCGAGTAGTTTAATTGAAGTTCAGTTTATGAACATTGAGAACATAATTCTCTTAACACAAATGAACACTATACACAGTTGTTTATGAATAATAAAATACTGTTAATTAACCACGTTGTCTTACCCATTCTGATGGTGGCCTACCTAACAGTAAAGAAACTGGGTCCAATGTTCACTTTCAAGAGGGATATTCTACCCAACCATGAAATAGGAAGCGAGTTCAAGCACTCCAGATCCTGTGTTATTGTATCAAACAAGGAAATAAAATTAGCTTTGTACATTTTCTGGAATTTAGGAGTTACAAATATACCCAGATACATAAAACCTGAGGGAGGCCATTTAAAAGGAAAGGGTGGAGACGTATTAGGTACAGAATGAAGGTTACCAAGTGGCATAGCCTCTAATTTAGTTAAGTTAATCTTGTAGCCTGAGATTTCACTGAATAATTCAATAATGAAGAGATGTAATTGAAGTCTCGGGACTAGAGATGAATATCAGGACATCATCAGCATACAAGCTTATTTTATGGTGAACCTCACCAATGAGCAGCCCCTGTATAGCAGGCTTTACCCTGATGGCCTCGGCCAGTGGTTCCATAACGAGTGCAAATAGGAGAGGGGACAAAGAACAGCCCTGTCGAGTACCTCTGTGTATAGAGAATCTATTTGACCTTAGACCATTAGTAAGGACAGCAGCCTGAGAAAATGTAACCTATTTTATAAAGTTGTCCCCTAGACCAAATTTAGTTAGAGCAAATAATAGGTAAGACCACTCCACACGGTCAAATGCTTTCTCAGCATCTAGGAAGAGCGCAAGACCATCCATAGCACTTTGTTCGTAGGCTTGAATAACATTAAGAAGCTGCCTGACATTGTTACATGACTTACGGCCCTTAATGAAGCCAGTTTGGTCTCCTTTCACAATTAGTGGCAGTGAGTCCTCTAATCTTGTGGCCAGAACTTTAGAAAGCTTTAATGCACCTATTATCAGTAATAGGTGCATTAAGGAGAGACCTCTGTTCATTTATCAATTTATTTTTCATATAAATGATTGCCATCAGACTCAGTAATTTTAGCATTTGACTGTGAGTCAGCTCTCTTTTTAGCTAGGTATGCCAAGTACTTTCCTGGTTTATCACCATGTTCATATAGCTCTTGCCTGACAAATCTCATCTTCTTTTCAGCGTCCTGTGTTAGGAGTGACTCCAACGTTGATCTAAGGACTGATATTTCCTTTAATAAGGCAGGAGTGGGAGTTTTAATGTAGTCCTTCTCTTTAGTACCTAATTCACCCTCTAATGTTTTTGCTTTTCACGCTTTTCCCCCCTCAGTGGCTGTGTATGATATAATCGGACCCCAGGCGTACGCTTTACAGGTTTCCCAAAGAAGCGAGGGGTTCTGTTGAGAGTTAGAGAAAAATCGTTTAAACTCTGTAATAAAAATATGATGTAAATGTATGGTCTTTAAGAATGGTTGTATTCAACCTCCAAGGTCTTGACAGATTGGATGCCCCATTGAGTTTTATGTCCAAGATGACCTCCGCATGATCTGATATGACTATGCTTCCTATCCTAGCGGATAAAACAGACTGCAAAGACATCCTGGGCATAAAAAAATGTATCTATTCTAGTCTGACATCCATGAGGTGCAGAGAAAAAAAAAGTTAACTCTCTGTTGAAGGGATGAAAGGTTCTCCAAACATCAGCATACCCCAGATTATCACAAATAGCTTTAAGTGACCTAGTTTGAGGAGAGAGCGAAGCTATACCGCTGGGAAACTTGTCAATAAGGGGGTTCAAAAAACAATTAAAATCTCCTGCAACTACTGCAATGTCTGAGTTTAATTCTGAAATGTCTAGAAATACTTTAGTGAGGAAATCAAGGAGGGTGGGCAGGGGGGAAAGTAAATATTCATTATGGAAATGTTCTGCCTGTGTAAAGTACCATTAATTATAACAAAACAACCAAATGTATCTTTCATACAATTTGACACTTTAAGTGGTAGGTTCTTTTTCCCAGGAATTGCTACACCTCTACTTCTGAATGTAAAGGATGAGAAAAACACTTGACCAAACCCCCCTTGTTGCAATTTCAGATGCTCCTTACCATCTGTTAAGGGAATTTTTATCAATGATGACTAATTATGTATACATTTCAATCAGGACTGACTAATCAGAATACTAGTGTGTTACTTATCTGCCAGATCTACACTGACTGACCTTGGCTCTAGGCGAGGAGGGAAGGCTTGAGAGCTATAGAGCCTTTCTACCAGTGTCAAGAAGAGATGGAACATTTAGAACACGCTAACGTCATTATCAGTTTATAACCTTTGGTAAAATGTGTGTGTACTCAGTATTCTCTTGAATAAAGGCTGTTACTTGACTTTAAGACCAGGCGTCTGTCCATTCCTATAAAATAAGGGTCTTACAAATTCTTATGAATTGACAGAGTTTAATTTTAATTGGGAATTAAAACAGAGGAATTCAAATTCCTTCAACACCATCCAAATTAGTTTCTTGCAACAGAGCAATATCAATATTTTCTTTATTCAAAAAAGACAGTACCTTCTTCCATCTTCCTTGTTTCAATCCAAGATGGCGTAGCAATCAGGAGTCTTTTGTCTTCGTCTTGTCGTGTCCCGTGTATATATCTTCATATATCTTTTTTCTTCGCATACAATTAAAAAATATTTTTCTACTTTTTCTAATACTCTCCTGCAACCCACTTCACCCAACGTGGTATAGATCTGCTATTTTATTTACTTTATAGCCGGAACCCCCAACAGAAGCTAACCAGCTAACCTTCTACTAGCTAGTAGTCAGCTAGCCACTGCTAGCGGTCATCAGCTAACCTTTAGTCCGGACAACTCCTGCCAGTCTGCACAGCGCAGATTCAACCCAGAGCTTATCAGACTTGTTTTTCTCCATATCCATGGATTCCTACCGCAAGCTGTGAACCTCTTCACCTGAATCATCCCAGCTAGCTAGCTGCTATCTGATTGGCTTCTTCTGGCTAATGTCTCTGTCCTGAAGAAAGCACCAATTAGCCTGGAGCTAGCCTATGCTAGGCCCATCTCCCGGCTAGCTAAAGAGGTCCATCAGCCAGTCATTGTGCTACAATACCTATTTTGCCAATTGGCCTGGACCCCTTTTTTTGCCTATACGGAGCCCCGCCGATCCATCATGACTGGACTACAGACATAATCCGCCCGAGGTGGGTTTCCAAAAGGCTCCTCCGTCGCGACGTCCCCCGAATGACCATCTGCTAGCCTCCTAGCCGCGGCCCGCTATCTGTCAAGAGCATACCAGACTGTTAGCTGAAGAGGTCCATCTGCCAATTTTTTGGGATACTATATCTATTTTGCCAATTGGCTTGGACCCTTTTACTACACGGACCCCTGCTGATCCATCACGACTGGTCTGCCGATGTAACTGCATGAGGGGGCTACAACAGACTTCTTCCGTCACGACGTCCCCCTAAGGCCCTTCTGCTATCCCCGGGCCCGCTAGCTGTCTGAATCGCAGTGTCTCCTGCCCGCCCAGCTACTCACTGGACCCTATGATCACTCGGCTACGCATGCCTCTCCCTAATATCAATATGCCTTGTCCATTGCTGTTTTGGTTAGTGATTATTGTCTTTTTTCACTGTAGAGCCTCCAGCCCTGCTCAATATGCCTTAGCTAACCCTCTTGTCCCACCTCCCACACATGCGGTGACCTCACCTGGTTTAATTGATGACTCTAGAGACAATACCTCTCTCATCGTCACTCAATGCCTAGGTTTACCTCCAATGTACTCACATCCTACCATACCTTTGTCTGTACATTATGCATTGAATCTATTCTACCAGGCCCAGAAACCTGCTCGTTTTACTCTCTGTTCCGAACGTACTAGACGATCAGTTCTTATAGCCTTTATCCGTACCCTTATCCTACTCCTCCTCTGGTGATGTAGAGGTTAATCCAGGCCCTGCAATGCCTAGCTCCACTCCCATTCCCCAGGCGCTCTCATTTGTTGACTTCTGTAACCGTAAAAGCCTCGGTTTCATGCATGTTAACATTAGAAGCCTTCTCCCTAAATTTGTTTTATTCATTGCTTTAGCACACTCTGCCAACCTAGACGTCCTAGTTGTGTCTGAATCCTGGCTTAGGAAGGCCACCAAAAACCCTGAAAGTTGCAATCTACTGCAGAGAAAGCCTGCAGAGATCCGTCATACTATCCAGTTCTGTGCCCAAACAATTTGAGTTCTACAATTAAAAATCCACCTTTCCAGAAACAATACTCTCTCCGTTGCCACTTGCTATTGACCACCTTCTGCCCCCAGCTGTGCCCTGGACACCATATGTGAATTGACTGCCCCACATCTATCTTCAGAGCTCGTGCTGTTAGGTGACCTAAACTGGGACATGCTTAACACTCCAGCCATCCTACAATCTAAGCTCGATGCTCTCAATCTCACACAAATTATCAATGATCCTACCAGATACAACCCCAAATCCGTAAACACTGGCACCCTCATAGACATCATCCTGGCCAATCATCCTGACCAACCTGCCGCCCAAATACACCTCTGCTGTCTTCAACCAGGATCTCAGCGATCACTGCTTCCATTGCTTGCGTCCGTAATGGGTCTGCGGTCAAACAACCACCCCTTATCACTGTCAAACACTCTGGCCCGGGTATCCTGGAAGGATATTGGCATCTTCTACTGACGCAATGAGGTCTGGTTATTCTTTAAAAGTGCTTTCCTCACAATCTTACATAAGCATGCCCCATTAAAAAAAATAGAACCAGGAACAGATATAGCTGTGGTTCACTCCAGACCTGACTGCCCTTGACCAGCACAAAAACATCCTGTGGCGTTCTGCATTGGCATCGAATAGCCACTGCGATTTGCAACTTTCAGGGGAGTTAGGAATCAATACACAGGCAGTTAGGAAAGCAAAGGCTAACTTTTTCAAACATAAACTTACATCCTGCAGCACAAACTCCAAAAGGTTCTGGGACACTAAAGTCCATTGAGAATAAGAGCACCTCCTCCCAGCTGCCCACTGCACTGAGGCTAGGAAACACTGTCACTACCAATAAATCCACAACAATTGAGAATTTCAAGAAACATTTTTCTTGGCTAGCCATGCTTTCCACCTGGCTACCCCAACCCCGGCCAACAGCCCTACACTGCCCACAGCAACTTGCCCAAGCCTCCCCCATTTCTCATTCACCCAAATCCAGATAGCTGATGTTCTGAAAGAGCTGCAAAATCTGGACCCTTAAAAAATCAGCTGGGCTAGAAAATCTGGACCATCTCTTCCTAAATTTATCTGCCACAATTGTTGCAACCTCTATTACTAGCCTGTTCAACCTCTCTTTCGTAACGTCTGAGATCCCCAAAGATTGGAAAGCTGCCGCGGTCATCCCCCTCTTCAAAGGGGGAGACACTCTAGACCCAAACTGCTACAGACCTATATCTATCGTACCCTGCCTTTCTAAGGTCTTCGAAAGCCAAGTTAACAAACAGATCACAGACCATTTCGAATCCCACCGTACCGTCTCCACTATGCAATCTGGTTTCCGAGCTGGTCATGGGTGCACCTCAGCCACACTCAAGTTCCAAAACGATATCATAACCTTCATCGATAAGAGACAGTACTGTGCAGCTGTATACATAGACCTGGCCAAAGCTTTCAACTCTGTCAATCACCACATTCTTATCGGTAGACTCAACAGCCTTGGTGTCTCAAATGACTGCCTAGCCTGGATCATCAACTACTTCTAAGACAGAGTTCAGTGTGCCAAATCGGAGGGCCTGTTGTCCGGACCTCTGTAGATCCCCGGGACCACCCATACGTAGAATGTATGCACACATGACTGTAAGTCGCTTTGGATAAAAGCGTCTGCTAAATGGCATATATTATTATTTATTATTTAGTCTATGGGGGTGCCATAGGGTTCAATTCTCGGGCCAACTCTTTTCTCTGTATGTCGCTCTTGCTGCTGGTGATTCTCTGATCCACCTCTACGCAGACGATATCATTCTGTATACCTCTGGCCCTTCTTTGGACACTGTGTTAACTAACCTCCAGACGAGCTTCAATGCCATACAACTCTCCTTCCATGGCCTCCAACTGCTACCTGTATGCTCTCATTGGATGGCCATCGCTTCAATTTCATTGCCAAACCCACTGGCCCATCCAACTACCTCAGTCCCATACTGTTATTTATTTTTGCTCCTTTGCACCCCAGTCTAGAAGTCTTTAAGCACCAGCTGTCAGAGCAGCTCACAGATCACTGCACCTGTACATAGCCCATCTGTAAATAGCCCATCCAACTACCTCATCCCCATACTGTTATTTATTTTTGCTACTTTGCACCCCAGTATCTCGACTTGCACATTTATCACTCCAGTGTTTAAATTGCTAAATTCTAATTAATTTCGCCACTATGGCCTATTTATTTCCTTACCTCACCTCATTTGCACACACTGAATATAGACTTTTTTTCTATTGAGTTATTGACTGTATGTTTGTTTATTCCATTTTTTTATTTCACCTTTATTTAACCAGGTAGGATAGTTGAGAACAGGTTCTCATTTACAACTGTGACCTGGCCAAGATAACGCAAAGCAGTGCGACACAAACAACAACACAGAGTTACACATGGCCTCCAACACTCTACTCAACAAATTGGATGCAGTCTCCCACAGTGCCATCAGTTTTGTCACCAAAGCCTCATATACTACCCACCACTGCTACCTGTATGCTCTCGTTGGTTGGCCCTCGCTTCATACTCGTCGCCAAACCCACTGGCTCCAGGTCATCTACAAGTCTCTGCTAGGTAAAGCCCCGACTTATCTCAGCTCACTGGTCACCATAGCAGCACCTATCCATAGCACGCGCTCCAGCAGGTATATCTCACTTGTCACCCCCAAAGCCAATTCTTCCTTTGGACACCTCTCCTTCCAGTTCTACATTTACATTTACATTTAAGTCATTTAGCAGACGCTCTTATCCAGAGCGACTTACAAATTGGTGCATTCACCTTATGACATCCAGTTCTCTGCTGCCAATGACTGGAACGAACTGCAAAAATCACTAAAGCTGGAGACTCTTACCTCCCTCACTAGCTTTAAGCACCAGCTGTCCGAGCAGCTCACAGATCACTGTACCTGTACATAGCTCGTCTGTAAATAGCCCATCCAATCTACCTCATCCCCATACTGTATTTATTTATTTATCTTGCTCCTTTGCACCCCAGTATCTCTACTTGCACATTAATCTTCTGCACATTCTACCATTCCAAGTGTTTAATTGCTATATTGTAATTACTTCGCCACTATGGCCTATTTATTACCTTACCTCTCTTATCCTCCCTCATTTGCACATGCTGTATATACATTTACATTTACATTTAAGTGATTGTATGTTTGTTCATTCCATGTGTAACTCTGTTGTATGTGTCGAACTGCTTTGCTTTATCTTGGCCAGGTCGCAGTTGTAAATGAGAACTTGTTCTCAACTAGCCTACCTGGTTAAATAAAGGTGGGGGGGAAACATAATTAATGGCTCCCTCTAATGTTCATTCACGCAGTCTGTTACCTGCTATTGCACTTTGACCAACCAATATCCAGACTGAATCCTACTGTAAAAATGGGATGGTACCTTTTCCCATGTGTTGAACTCTCCTCTAATCTCACCGAGCGTAAACAAGCCATATGAACCCTGAACCCGAACTATACTAAACCTGAAAATGAAACATGTAAATATGCAGAAGGGGGTTTCCCCACTAGCTAACATGCAGGGGATTTCAACTCTCCAATGGAGATTCTTCCCTCCGCATAGCCATCCTTTATATATATGGAAATGAAAATCAATAAAATAAGATTGAGGCTCTTCCACCTAAAACCAAACCTGGGCACCAACATAGATTCCCACACATCTCAGTCTGAGCTAGGGTTGCCAACTTTCTCACTACCAAATAAGGAACAAAAGGTGGCGTGACAGTGCACGGTGACACGGCGGTGTGGGTGTAATGGGAATGAATAGACCGTGTATATTCTTATTCAATTGGAAAGGCAAAGGGCATTATGAGCTATGTGAGCTGGGCCATTAGCTTTCAGAATGCGATTGTTGTCACTGCTCAATAACTGGTAAACGGAGAGGTGTTTTCCAAAGTTGACATTGGCATTACCTGCTGCATAGGCTGTGATGCGTCTAAAATCCAGTTCATGCTTTTCCAGACAGTTCATCAAAGCTTGATGTTTGCCATTTGCAGTTTCATCGCCGTCTTCATAAACATCAAGTAACTTTCACTGCACTCCATCAGACATAGAGAAATATCTGACGCACACTGGAAACATTTTTCTATTTTCCTTGTTTGAGGCATCCCTGGCAACTGAGAAATACACCGGTTCGCCTTCCGTAGGAGGCAGATATCCTTGTGCATTTATGTGGATGCATGCCGAGTTCGCTCACTCACAGCTTTCGTCGAGTCACCACTGACAGCCTTAACGCACCTCTTTTTTTTGCTTCCCATTGTTTGTTGTAGCTGCACAGTCTTTTCTTTTTTGCAGGTTTATTCATATATCCTTGATATGCCAAACCACCGAACAACAGATATTACTTGGCCGGAATTGGCGCGTTTAACGCTATTACTGTGATTGGATGAAAACACGGGACAAGGGAGATCACTTTCGGGACAAACCAATTTAACCCAATATAAGGGACATCCCGGCTAATACAGGACGGTTGACAACCCTAGTCTGAGCTATAGTGGCAGTTACTTTAGCAAGACAAATGATAAAACATATGAATATTGCTGAACAGGAGCACTTGAGAACGCACATCACTGCTTCATGATCAGATTCAAATAAAGAAGTTATCTAATCCTGCGGGGTGCAGCTGAAAGTTATTTACCCGAGAGAGTCAATAAACGCAGCAGCCTCTTCGGGTGTGTAAAGTTTTTTAAGCGATCCGTTGACCATAATCTTCAATGTGGCCGGGTACATCAGTGCGTAGTCCATATTCATTATCTTGAGTCGAGCCTTCACCTCATCAAACGACATGCGTCTTCGTACAATCGCTGTGGAATAGACATTGAAGAATGAGACCCTTGGACCTTGACTACAGTCAGAACCGATATATGCGTCTGCTTGTGGGTGAAGTTGTGGAACTTTATAACCGCTGGTTGGGAACCTCTTTAACATCGATCTCTTTAGTAATGTTATCCGTCTTCTTTTCAATCACATTCCTTATTGTCCTATCGAAATTCTGGGAGGGGTGTAGTTTTCCAACCAGCAATGACCTGAGTGAGGATGTTGAGGACCTCTGGGAAATGGGACCAGTGGTCATCTGGTCTTTGTATGGCTCGGTGGTGGGAGGTGGCTGTTTGAACGGTAAATGACGAGACAGAGGCATTGATGCGAGTAACCAGTCTTGTTCAGTACATCACAACACAAGAGTTGCAGTAAATTAACATTTACCAACAGATGGCATCACTGTGCCATTTTACACCGATAACAGTGGTTGGATGTTGGACTTAATCATGATAGCCTCCCAGCCTTCAGGGAAGAGCTCCATGTGTTTCTTGAAAGCCATTTTATTAGCAGCATGGTTTTTTAAATCACTACTTGCTGGCTGAGAGGCAGATTCTTTCTGCATCGATGCCACCAAATACCCAGCCCAGCACACTTTCAACCACCCACTTGAAGGTCTGCTCCTTATAAAGGCCAAACTGCATGTTATGCTGACCTGGCAAATGTGCTCTGCTTGCTGGGTTGCCACCTCTGAACAGTACAGCCCTCCTGGCTGAGTCCACCACTTTGTCTGGAGACACAGCCCTGCTCCATGCTCTTTTAGTAGTTTTTTGTCCTGTAACTCCTGGAATCCTTACTGTCCTTTAAGACAAGGATTCCATTTGGCAGTTTTCTGAAGCTGGACTCCCTGTCTGCTGTGAAAATCAAGGGGAAAGTTTGCATTTAATAAGCATAAATTATATACATTTTAATCACAGTGAGCAGATTAGATTAATAGATGGAACAATAGAATTAAGTGTATAAACTCTAGCTACCTATGTTATCTCTAGCTACTTGCTAAAGGACATTTCTACCGCAAACAGACACACCAGCATAAGCAAGAGCATAGGATATCGCTCGTGCTTTTTCATTCATAGTTAACATGATGACCCTATTTGATATGAATACAGTGTTTGCTCTATTTCCGAGGACAGGTGAAGCTTTTCTATTTAACTTTTCTCCTATAATGTTATAGTTTCCCTGGTGGTCTAGTGGTTAGGATTCGGCGCTCTCACCGCCGCGGCCGGGTTCGATTCCCGGTCAGGGAACAGCCTTTTTACTCACTGAACAATTTCTGGTTGCAAGTCTTTTTCATTGTGTTTCACCTTGTTAACTGTGAATGACAATGAAAAACTTTACTGGACATGTTAACTGTTTTTCTTCATGTTAACAAAGTCGGTAGAGCAAAGGTACAGACGCTCAGAAGTACTACAGGGCTACTTTGGACTATTGCCGAAATACTGTGAGCTTCCCGGTGCCCTGTTGAAAATGTCAGATACATTAATTTGCTTGACCATGCTGTCGGTCATGTAACTGTTTGTGACATGAAAAATGCTTTGTGGACTTCACCAGACAGATGTTGCGTTGAATGTATTCTGACACTGTGTCTTCTTATTGTCTCGGCCTTAGGCCTATGTATAACGGTGGCTTGGCCTATGAGCCAACAGGTTATAGAGCAAACAACGCAATAATCACAACACGCTTTTTTTAATGGATTGGCTTCCCCAGTGATTTTACCCTCACACCGCTACTGCAGAGTGATTTGCTCACCGTGTGCTCCCCTCTTCCCTCGTAAAAGCCAAGTGTGAGTACTTTAAGTTTTTATATTATTAAGTTAGCTCGCTCTCGGACATTATGTGTACGTCGTGTAATATATGTTATGTCACTTGTTGATGCTGCAAGTATAGTTTCCCTGGTGGTCTAGTGGTTAGGATTCGGCGCTCTCACCGCCGCGGCCCGGGTTCGATTCCCGGTCAGGGAATTACCCTTTTGCGCATTCAATCGAAAGTACCGTTTTTGGACTGCTTGGAAGTATTCAAAAGCGCATAGGCTTCCCCACCTTCAACTACTGTTTCCAAGGATTTTGAATAGTTAAAAATATATATATATACAGTTAACATGGTGAAAAACAATGAAGATCTTTGATGTTAACTGATTTTCATCAGGTTCACTGAGATGACAGAGGCAGATGCTCCGGAGTAGTACAAGGCTGCTTGAGACAATTACCGATGTGCCGTGAGCTTTCCAGTACCCTGTTGAAAATATCGGAAGCATAACTTGCTTGACTATGCTGTAGGTCATGTAACTGTTTGTCAAGTTTAGTCAAGTAGTCAAATAGTAGGCCTGATTACCAACAATGACGAGACAGCCTCCAGGGAGTAGGTGAGGGCCCAGGGAGTGTGGTGCCAGGAAAATAACCTCTCACTCAACGTCAACAAAACAAAGGAGCTGATCGTGGACTTCAGGAAACAGCAGAGGGAGCACCCCCCATCCACATCGACGGGACCGCAGTGGAGAAGGTGGAAAGCTTCAAGTTCCTCTGCGTACACATCACTGACAAACTGAAATGGTCCACCCACACATACAGTGTGGTGAAGAAGGCACAGCCCTTATTCAACCTCAGAAGGCTGAACAAATTAGCTTGACACCTTAAAACCCTCACAAACTTTTATAGATGCACAATTGAGAGCATCCTGTTGGGCTGTTTCACCGCCTGGTACGACAACTGCACCACCCGCAACCACAGGGCTCTCCAGAGGGTGGTGCGGTCTGCCCAACACATCACCGGGGGCAAACTACCTGCCCTCCAGGAACCAATGTCACAGGAAGGCCAAAAAGATCATCAAGGACAACAACCACCAGAGCCACTGCCTGTTCACCCCGGTATAATCCAGGTCAGTACAGGTGCATCAAAGCTGGGACCGAGAGACTGAAAAATAGCTTCAATCTCAAGGCCACCATACTGTTAAATACTCATCACTAGCACATTAGAAGCTGCTGCCCTATATACATAGACTTGAAATCACTGGCCACTTTATTAATGGAACACTAGTCACTTTAATAATGTTTACATATTTTGCATTACTCATCTCATATGTGTATATACTGTATTCTATTTTATTCTACTGTATCTTAGTCTATGCCGCTCTGACATTGCTCGTCCAAATATTTATATATTCTTAATTCCATTCATTGACTTTAGATTTGTGTGTATTGTTGTTAAATTGTTAGATATTACTTGTTAGATACTACTACACTTTTGGAGCTAGAAGCACAAGCATTTCACTACACCCGCAATAACATCTGCTCAACAAATTTGATTTGATTACATGCAAAATGCTTAGTGGACTTCACCAGACATATGTTGCATTGAACTTGCCACTGTGTCTTCTTATTTTTGTTTATATATATATATATATATATATATATATATATATATATATATATATATATATATATATATATATATATATATATATATTTTTTTTTTTTGGGGTGGATCAGATTTAATATTGCGGATAGATTGAAGCTTCCATTAATGTAATTTTCTGCATCATTTCCAATCCACCATTTATTTTTGGGGTAAATATATATATTTATATATATACACATACATACATATATACATATATATATATATGTATATATATATATATATATATATATATATATATATATATATATATATATATATATATATATATATATATATATATATATATATATATATAATATATATATATATATATAAACTCAGGGAAAAAAGAAACGTCCCTCTTTCAGGACCCTGTCTTTCAAAGATAATTCGTAAATATCCAAATAACTTCACAGATCTTCATTGCAAAGGGTTTAAACACTGTTTCCCATGCTTTTTTGATTAACCATAAACAATTTATGATCATGCACCTGTGGAACGGTCATTAAGACATTAACAGCTTACAAACAGTAGGCAATTAAGGTCACAGTTATGAAAACTTAGGACACTAAAGAGGCCTTAATACTGACTCTGATAAACACCAAAAGAAAGATGCCCATGGTCCTTGCTCATCTGCGTGAATGTGCCTTAGGCATGCTGTAAGGCGGCATGAGGACTGCAGATGTGGCCAGGGCAATAAATTGCAATGTCCGTACTGTGAGACGCCTAAGACAGAGCTACAGGGAGATAGAACGAACAGCTGATCGTCCTCGCAGTGGCAGACCACGTGTAACAACACCTGCACAGGATTGGTACATCCAAACATCACACCTGCAGGACAGGTACAGGATGGCATCAGCAACTGACTGAGTTACAACAGGAGCGCACAATCCCTCCATCAGTGCTCAGACTGTCCACAATTGGCTGAGAGAGGCTGGACTGAGGGCTTGTAGGCCTGTTGTAAGGCAGGTCCTCACCAGACATCACCGGCAACAACATCGCCTATGGGCACAAACCCACCGTCGCTGGACCAGACAGGACTGGCAAAAAGTGCACTTCACTGACGAGTCGCGGTTTTGTCTCACCAGGGGTGATGGTCGAATTTGCATTTATCGTTGAAGGAATGAGCGTGACACTGAGGCCTGTACTCTGGAGCGGGATCGATTTTGGAGGTGGAGGGTCCATCATAGTCTGGGGCGGTGTGTCACAGCATCATCGGATTAAGTACAGATGCCACAAAAAACTACTGAAGTTGTACTTCAAAGTATTTCTACTTAATACACCACTGGATGTAGTTTCCTGTCTATCAACTTTCCAGTAATGAGTAATGTCACATTTCCCTCCAGAGGCAGTCAGTGTGTGTGCCAACACTCTTTCTGCTGACACTAGACGGCATCAAGACCAGACCAAGGAAGATACTCAGTGAAACAAAACGGTATTTTACCTTTATCTTGATATGAGACCATCATTCTAACCTTTCTATCTTATTAACACTTAAGCCTAACATGTCTTGTGCTGTTTTGAGCTTTTGATATGTCCAATGTTAAGGGGGCAATTTAGTGTTTCGTGTTTCTCAACTGTCTAAAACCCATGAGTTGTATATCATCAAGTTTTCGTTAGATGCTGTTCCTAGGTCTGTCTGGTTTGTACTGGAAAGGGGAAGGATTTCATGTAGTTAAGCTGGTCTTCAAAATCTAATTTTATTTGTTACAATGTGCTGAATACAACAGTCAATCCTTACAATGAAATGCTTACTTACAAGCCTTTAACCAACAATGCAGTTTTAAGAAAGAAAATAGAGCAGCAGTAAATAACAGCGGGGCTATATACAGGGGGCACCGGTGTCTTAGATCTATACCTTAGAGAAGCCTCTACCAGAAGCTATAAAGCCCATGGAATGACATGATTAAAGAACGAATCCAGGCGACACTCTTAAACCTGGTAGAAATAAGTATAACATGTGTGGCCCTCTGAATGTTGAAGTTCTGGTGTGCCTTGAGTTTTTATTTTATTTGATTAGGATCCCCATTAGCTGTTGCAAAAGCAGCAGCTACTCTTCCTGGGGTCCACATGAAACATAATACAGAATTACATGATGCAGAACATCAATAGACAAGAACTGCTCAAGGACTGTAACTACATACATTTTTAAAAAGGCACACGTAGCCTTTTTGTGCATATACATACACAAACTATCTTGGTAAAATGGGGGAGAGTCGTTGAGAGTCCCGCGAACTGTTGCTTTATCTGTTTTTTGAAACCAGGTTTGCTGTTTATTTGAGCAATATGAGATGGATGGATGGATGGAAGGAAGTTTCATGCAATAAGGGCTCTATATAATACTGTACGCTTTCTTGAATTTGTTCTGGATTTGGGAACTGTGAAAAGACCCCTGGTGGGATAAGTGTGTCAGAGCTGTGTGTAAGTTGACTTATGCAAACTATTTGGGATTTCAACACATTGTTTCTTATAGAAAATAAGTGAGGCAGTCAGTCTCTGAGACAAGAGACTGGCATGTGTAGTATTTATATCAGCCCTGTGATTACAATTAAGAGCAAAACGTGCCGCTCTGTTCTGGGCCAGCTGCAGCTTAACTAGGTCTTTCCTTGCAGCAAAGGACCACACGACTGGACAATAATCAAGATTACACAGAACTAAAGCCTGCAGATCTTGCTTTGTGGAGTGTGGTGTCAAAAAAGCAGAGCATCTCTTTATTACAGACAGACGTCTCCCCATCTTTACAACCATTGAATCTATCTGTTTTGACCATGACAGTTTACAATCTAAGGTAGCGCCAAGTAATTTAGTCTCTCAACTTGTTCAACAGCCACACCATTCATTACCAGATTTAGCTGACGTCTTGAAATTAACAAATCATTGGTACCAAATACAATTTTTTAAATACGTTTTTTTATTTCACCATTATTTAACCAGGTAGGCCAGTTGAGAAGAAGTTCTCATTTACAACTGGGACCTGGTCAAGATAAAGCAAAGCAGTGCGACAAAATAGAGTAGGGAGGTAGGCAATACATAGGCCCCAGAGGCGGAAATAATTACAATTTAGCATTAATACTGGAGTGATAGAATGTGCAATTGATGATGTGCAATACACAGCCCATCTGTAAATAGGTGGGCTATTTACAGATGGGCTGTGTACAGGTACAGTGATCGTTAAGCTTCTCTGACAGCTGATGCTTAAAGTTAGAGAGGGAGATATAAGACTACAGCTTCAGAGATTTTTGCAATTTTTTCCAGTCATTGGCAGCAGAGAACTGGAAGGAAAGGCGGCCAAGGGAAGTGTTGGCTTTGGGGATGACCAGTGCATTATACCTGCTGGAGCGCGTGCAACAGGTGGGTGTTGCTATGGTGACCAGTGAGTTGAGATAAGGCGGGGCTTTACCTAGCAAAGACTTAGACTAGTTTGTTTGAGTGGGTTTGGCGACAGATATGTAGTGAGGGCCAGCCAATGAGAGCATACAGGTCGCAGTGGTGGGTAGTATATGGGGCTTTGGTGATAAAACGGATGGCACTGTGATAGACTACATCCAGTTTGCTGAGTAGAGTGTTGGGGGCTATTTTGTAAATGACATCGCCGAAGTCAAGGATCGGTAGGATAGTCAGTTTTACGAGGGTATGTTTGGCGGCATGAGTGAAGGAGGCTTTGTTGAGAAATAGGAGTTCGATTCTAGATTTAATTTTGGATTGGAGATGCTTAATGTGAGTCTGGAAGGAGAGTTTACAGTCTACCCAGACACCTGGGTATTTGTAGTTGTCCACATATTCTAGGTCAGAACCGTCCAGAGTAGCGATGCTAGTCAGGTGGGAGGGTGCGGGCAACAATCGGTTGAAGAGCAAGCACTTAGTTTTACTTGCATTTAAAAGCAGTTGGAGGCAATGTTCATCATGTAAAGAGACACTGTACTGTTCCAAAGTATGTCAAAACCAACATTGGACTAAACATAAGGAAAAATGCACTCACCTGAAATTTGACTCTACCAGTGAAAGGTTTTCCTGCACGGAGGAAAATGCCCACTCCTTACCATCCCTAGCTCAAGGTTGTAAGGTCACCTCGCTAGTCGGCAGACAGTGCCTTATTGAGTGTCACCTGAATCGCCACCACCTCCAAGCTTTATGGGACACAGGCTCTCAGGTATCGGTCATTGGTGAACGATGGAAGAGGAATTTCTCCCAAACGCAAGGCTGAGAGATGTTTCAGAAATCCTGGACTCACCTGATGATCTAAGGTAGACTGCAGCAAATGGGACTGAAATACCGTACCTGGGATGGATTGAAACAACTTTTCGTCTAGCCTCTGAAACTGACCAAACAAAGGAACTAATCATCCCGGTGCTTGTAATGAAAGGCTGTCACCTATCTCATCCCATCATAGGTTTCAATGTTATCGAGCACATCCTGACAATGACCAAAAAGACCAAACGATACAGTACAGTAAAAACAGCTTTCCCAAGCCTCAAAAGAAACAAGGTGAGAGCTTTTAATACAGGCTGTTAGCGCAGGATAGACAGATGAATACGCAGTGAAAACCAAGAAAGAGAAGGTTGCTGTACCAAAACACAGTAGCATTCAGATTGAGTTCCGTGTAGCTTCCCAGCCTTTCAAAGATGACATGACACTGCTTTTCCAGCCAGACCTGAACCCGCAGTGGCCAGACGACCTTGAGTTCTTTGACACACTAGTCAGAGTCAGGAAAGGTGTTTTTCCAGTTTTTTTTACAGCCATGTGAATGATGTGTGAAAAGTTTAGCAGCGTCTCAGAGAGTATGGCATTAAACTCAAACCAAGTAAGTGTGATCTCTTCAAACCCCAGGTCCGTTATTTGGGCAGAATAGTGTCTGCAGAGGGCAGCCGAGTTGACCCAGCCGATTTTGAAGCAGTAAGAGCATTGAAAGAAATCAGACCAGAGACTGTGGGCCAGCTCAGAAAAATGCTTGGTTTACTCACTTACTACAGACAGTACATCAAAGACTTTTCTAGGAGTGCCAGCTGCCTGTATGACCTCCTGAAAGCAGATTCAAAGAAATTACCTGACCACCCACGGAAAACAAAAACAAAGAAAGTAAGTAATGTGGTGCCCTCAAACAAGCCAATCCTGTGGACTGACCAGCATCAACAGGCACTTGAACAGCTGATTGAGTGTTTGCTTCACCTACCAGTTTTAGGTTTCCCTGATTTCACTCAGCCATTTGTTGTACAAACTGATGCGTCACACCAAGGCTTGGGAGCAGTTCTTTATAAAAAGCCAGATGGGAAGCTTAGGGTCATTGCTTATGGCTCTCGAACCTTAACAGCAGCTGAGAAGAACTATCACTACCACTCGAGCAAGCTAGAATTTCTAGCTCTAAAATGGGCAATCACTGATAAGTTCCATGACTATTTGTACTATGCTCCGACCTTCACTGTATACAGCGATAACAACCCGCTCTGCTACATTCTGTCTACTGCAAAACTGAACGCAACCACTTCTAGGTGGGATGCAGACTTGGCTGATTTCCACTTTACAATAAAGTACAGGCCAGGCAGAGAGAACGGTGATGCAGATGCTTTGTCAAGGATGCCGCTGGATGTAGAGTCACTGACGATAGAAAGTTCTGAGGAGCTTCCACCAGACACCATTACCGCCACGATATACAAGCAGTTGAGGTACAGAAAGAGACTGTTGTACCTTGGTCACTTTCAGCTGCATCTATGTCAGTATCAGCTGAAGGTGAGACAACCACTGCAACAACCAGCTCGATCCCAAAAGATGGGATAAGAGAAGCACAAGAATCTGATCCGGTCATCCGTCCTGTGCTCAATTTCAAACTGTCGAGTTCCAAACCGCCAGTTAAAAGAGCAAAAGAAATCCAGTCCAAAGACAAAATGCCTATTCAGAGAATGGGACAAATTGACAATAGACAGTGATGGCATTCTGTACAGAATCACTACAGCCCGCAAGCAGTTAGTTCTACCAGAGCAGTACAAAGGTAAAGTGATGGAAGAGTTGCACAATAACAAGGGACACCAGGGTACTGACCGCACTGTATCACTAGTACGTAACCGCTTCTTCTGGCCATATATGCAATCTGACATCGAGCACTATGTGACTAAAACTTGTAGCTGTGTCAAGCAGAAAAAGCCAGCCCATGAAACAAGAGCTCCTCTGACAAACATTGTGACAACACGGCCATTTGAACTGGTATGTATAGACTTCATCTCGACAGATGCAAAGGGGGATATGAGTACATCCTCGTGATTGTTGATCATTTTACACGTTTCACTCAAGCCTACGCCACCACATCAAAGTCAGGTAAAACTGCTGCAAATCTCATCTTCAATGACTTTGCCCTGAAGTTTGGGTTCCTGTCCCGCATCCACCATGACCAAGGGGGAGAATTTGAAAATCAGTTGTTCCATCAGTTAAAGAAACTCAGTGGCATGGCGGGGTCCAGGACAACACCCTATCACCCGATGGGAAACGGTCAAGCGGAACGCATGAACAGAACATTGTTGCAAATGTTAAAGACACTAACTGAGACACAAAAGTCAAATTGGAAGGAGTCTCTGAACAAACTGGTTTATGCCTATAACTGCACCCGTTGCGAAGTGACTGGCTATTCACCATTTTATCTTCTGTTTGGGAGATCATTTACATTTACATTTAAGTCATTTAGCAGACGCTCTTATCCAGAGCGACTTACAAATTGGTGCATTCACCTTATGACATCCAGTGGGACAGTCACTTAACAATAGTGCATCTAAAACTTAGGGGGGGTGGGGTGAGAGGGATTACTTAACCTATCCTAGGTATTCCTTAAAGAGGTGGGGTTTCAGGTGTCTCCGGAAGGTGGTGATTGACTCCGCTGTCCTGGCGTCGTGAGGGAGTTTGTTCCACCATTGGGGGGCCAGGGCAGCGAACAGTTTTGACTGGGCTGAGCGGGAGCTGTACTTCCTCAGTGGTAGGGAGGCGAGCAGGCCAGAGGTGGATGAACGCAGTGCCCTTGTTTGGGTGTAGGGCCTGATCAGAGCCTGGAGGTACTGAGGTGCCGTTCCCCTCACAGCTCCGTAGGCAAGCACCATGGTCTTGTAGCGGATGCGAGCTTCAACTGGAAGCCAGTGGAGAGAACGGAGGAGCGGGGTGATGTGAGAGAACTTGGGAAGGTTGAACACCAGACGGGCTGCGGCGTTCTGGATGAGTTGAAGGGGTTTAATGGCACAGGCAGGGAGCCCAGCCAACAGCGAGTTGCAGTAATCCAGACGGGAGATGACAAGTGCCTGGATTAGGACCTGCGCCGCTTCCTGTGTGAGGCAGGGTCGTACTCTGCGGATGTTGTAGAGCATGAACCTACAGGAACGGGCCACCGCCTTGATGTTAGTTGAGAACGACAGGGTGTTGTCCAGGATCACGCCAAGGTTCTTGGCGCTCTGGGAGGAGGACACAATGGAGTTGTCAACCGTGATGGCGAGATCATGGAACGGGCAGTCCTTCCCCGGGAGGAAGAGCAGCTCCGTCTTGCCGAGGTTCAGCTTGAGGTGGTGATCCGTCATCCACACTGATATGTCTGCCAGACATGCAGAGATGCGATTCGCCACCTGGTCATCAGAAGGGGGAAAGGAGAAGATTAATTGTGTGTCGTCTGCATAGCAATGATAAGAGAGACCATGTGAGGTTATGACAGAGCCAAGTGACTTGGTGTATAGCGAGAATAGGAGAGGGCCAAGAACAGAGCCCTGGGGGACACCAGTGGTGAGAGCGCGTGGTGAGGAGACAGATTCTCGCCACGCCACCTGGTAGGAGCGACCTGTCAGGTAGGACGCAATCCAAGCGTGGGCCGCGCCGGAGATGCCCAACTCGGAGAGGGTGGAGAGGAGGATCTGATGGTTCACAGTATCGAAGGCAGCCGATAGATCTAGAAGGATGAGAGCAGAGGAGAGAGAGTTAGCTTTAGCAGTGCGGAGCGCCTCCGTGATACAGAGGAGAGCAGTCTCAGTTGAATGACTAGTCTTGAAACCTGACTGATTTGGATCAAGAAGGTCATTCAGAGAGAGATAGCGGGAGAGCTGGCCAAGGACGGCACGTTCAAGAGTTTTGGAGAGAAAAGAAAGAAGGGATACTGGTCTGTAATTGTTGACATCGGAGGGATCGAGTGTAGGTTTTTTCAGAAGGGGTGCAACTCTCGCTCTCTTGAAGACGGAAGGGACGTAGCCAACGGTCAGGGATGAGTTGATGAGCGAGGTGAGGTAAGGGAGAAGGTCTCCGGAAATGGTCTGGAGAAGAGAGGAGGGGATAGGGTCAAGCGGGCAGGTTGTTGGGCGGCCGGCCGTCACAAGACGCGAGATTTCATCTGGAGAGAGAGGGGAGAAAGAGGTCAGAGCACAGGGTAGGGCAGTGTGAGCAGAACCAGCGGTGTCGTTTGACTTAGCAAACGAGGATCGGATGTCGTCGACCTTCTTTTCAAAATGGTTGACGAAGTCATCTGCAGAGAGGGAGGAGGGGGGAGGGGGCGGAGGATTCAGGAGGGAGGAGAAGGTGGCAAAGAGCTTCCTAGGGTTAGAGGCAGATGCTTGGAATTTAGCGTGGTAGAAAGTGGCTTTAGCAGCAGAGACAGAGGAGGAAAATGTAGAGAGGAGGGAGTGAAAGGATGCCAGGTCTGCAGGGAGGCGAGTTTTCCTCCATTTCCGCTCGGCTGCCCGGAGCCCTGTTCTGTGAGCTCGCAATGAGTCATCGAGCCACGGAGCGGGAGGGGAGGACCGAGCCGGCCTGGAGGATAGGGGACATAGAGAGTCAAGGGATGCAGAGAGGGAGGAGAGGAGGGTTGAGGAGGCAGAATCAGGAGATAGGTGGGAGAAGGTTTGAGCGGAGGGAAGAGATGATAGGATGGAAGAGGAGAGAGTAGCGGGGGGAGAGAGAGCGAAGGTTGGGACGGCGCGATACCATCCGAGTAGGGGCAGTGTGGGAGGTGTTGGATGAGAGCGAGAGGGAAAAGGATACAAGGCAGTGGTCGGAGACTTGGAGGGGAGTTGCAATGAGGTTAGTGGAAGAACAGCATCTAGTAAAGATGAGGTCGAGCGTATTGCCTGCCTTGTGAGTAGGGGGGGGAAGGTGAGAGGGTGAGGTCAAAAGAGGAGAGGAGTGGAAAGAAGGAGGCAGAGAGGAAAGAGTCAAAGGTAGACGTGGGGAGGTTAAAGTCGCCCAGAACTGTGAGAGGTGAGCCGTCCTCAGGCTTCCAGTTGATATGCTCTTTGGATTGTGCACATAGGCAGGTTCCAGTAACCAGCGAGAATACGTGGAGAACTGGAAACGAGGGATGGAAGAAGCATACACCATTGCAAATGAAAATGCCCAGAAACCCGCTGAAAGAAGTAAGAAGTACTATGACACTAAAGTTAGGAGTTCAGTGTTACAGCCTGGCGAGCGAGTTCTGATTAAAAACCTGTCACCAAGAGGAGGACCAGGCAAACTCTGTAACTATTGGGAAGATACAATTCACACAGTGGTGAGACAAATGGGTTCAGACCTGCCGATTTATGAATTGAGACCAGGAAAGAGTAGGGGGCGCTCCAGGGTCCTGCACAGAAATCTGCTCATGTCCTGTGACCACTTACCTTTTGAGACACAACCAGAAATGACCAAAGTGGACAAAAGTCAGAAAACGAGGAGACACCAGCCTGCATCACAGCCTCTAGATTCTGATGAAGACAGTGGGCATGAATATGACCTTTATCATGAGCCGCTACAGGTTCCCACATCTCCTACAGTACCTGAGGAGAGGAATCCTAAACCAGCGAGAGAGTGGGAACACCGGCCCCCAACAGTGAAACAGACAGTTGCAGTGCCAGTCCCTGATACGCTACCAGCACAGCCTCTTGTTGAAAAGTAGCTGGAGGAGACAACAACAGTTAAAGACCTGCCTGCTGAGGAGAAGAACTTGCCTGCTGAAAATTTGCCTGATGATCGTCCACCAAGTGCCTTTCCTTCATTAACTGATGCTGCTGAACCTGAGGAACCAGCCTACCAGCTGCCACAAAGAGAGAGACACCCTCCAAGACGTATTACCTATGATCAGCTTGGTATCCCTTCCTGCTACAGTATCCAGCCACAGCCACAGTTGTTCCCTGTCTACTCTGCACCAGGACTGGTTCCATGGCTGCCATCACTACAGCAATGTTTCTTTCAGCCACCTTACATGTATAGGCTTCAGCAAAAAGGCTACAGAGTTGACATGTTTGACCATGGACTACTGTCTGATTTCACAGACTGTCAAAAGAGACAATTTGCAGACTATGCATATAGATCATTAAAATTGATGGACTGTTGATCAATAGTATGACAAAAGACTGCTTATGTCAACAGCTGGTCAACAGATATGGACTGTGAATATAACTTGTTAGTTATATTTGAACTGTGACCCTTGACCTCTGCTCAAGTACTACCTTACAGAAGAGGATTTTCTAGGTCCAGTGCATACGGACTGTTGAAGAATACAATGTTGGTAATGTTGGGACAACATTTATTTTGTCGGGGAGAGTGTGACAGGTTAAAGGAAATATTCATAGCCTGAAAATACACTAAAAAGTATTAGTAAGTTCATAGTATGTGAGGATCTTAATACATCTAAGGTTAAAAAGATCATGCATTCAGTATTAGTTGATAGAGATTGATAACATTCATCTAATTGTGTTAAAGTTCAAATCCGCTAAGCGTACAAAGGGTACGAATTGTGAGAGTAATGTGTAAACGTTATAGTGATTACTTTATTTTGTGGTGCCTAAAAGTGTTAATCTGTGATCTACTAAATGCTCCTAATCTATGAGCCTGAGATCGATTGCTCTGGTCTCCACCCATATTCCGGGGGAAATCTGTCTTTTCTCATTACACTAAATGTTTAAGTGAGAAAACGACACCGTATCACTCTCGTGATTATTTCTCCCCTTTTTCAGGTACATTATTGACGATAAAAAAAAGAGTAATTTAAATGTAATAACTCGCTAACATGTCAAGAGTGTTTAAGGTGTGTCTTAGTAACGTCTTGAGGAAGTTAGAGTTAGGTTGGAAGAGAGTAATATTAGCCCTGCTCGGTTGAAGTGAAGAATAGCATCGTACTGAGAGTAGCTGCCGTTTTAGGTCGATTGTGAATGAACATGTGCGTTGTTAATAAGATATTTTTCTGTGTTATTTGTATAATGGTTTTTCCGCTGTTTTGTAATGTGTTACTTTTGTAAAATGATTACACTAAAAGTTTAGTGAGAATACAACACCGTATCACTCTCGTGATTATTTCTCCCCCTTTATAGGGGCTTAACATTTTTGGAGGCTCCGCTGAGATTGCTGCTCAGATATCCAGTTCCCACATCCTGGTCGCTGAATTCCGAGCCAGCTAAATCCCCACATAACAACTCGGGCAGGCTGCAGTGAGCGAAGTGTTGCTGTTCAAGGCGAGCTGAAAGTTAGTGGTTATGTACGTGTCAACTGAGGCCATTGATCGACCATCAGAGACAGTAAGGACCATCTAATTCAGAGTCAACTCCTGCACAGTAAAAGTTCCTCCTGTTCTGTCAACATGACAAGCGCCTTGGAAGAACTACAGGAAGAGGTAGTAGGAGAATTGCACACCCTGACTAAAGACAAGTTACTAGAGATGTGTGATTTCCTTGACATATCAGGCGAACAGAGAAGAGATGTTAAAGACAAATCCCGCATATCATTGATGACTCACATTATGATGTTCCTTGAAAGAGAGGAAGTTGCAGAGTTAGAAGATGGCAGTATGTTGGAATTGTTGCTACTTAAAGACAAAATGACAGAGATGATCATTGTCATAGATAACAAAACCGGGCAAACTGACCATCATATTGAACCAGCCGTAACACATCACAGAATAGAGCAACTGAGAACTGTAACCCCACAACAAGGGGTGGGAACTGAGCAGATTACTGCAGCCAAAGCCAGCGATTATCTGCGTCAGCCCCAACCCCATGCCAATCTTCAGGGGAGCGTGCCGCTCTCACCCAATGCACAGCTCATACTGGCGCAAAGAGTTTAACATTTCTGGTCAGATAGGTGAACCGGACCAGAAAGAAAAACTGTTTTTTTTCCTAGCCTTGCCCATCAGATCGAGAATGGACTTAAGAGGCCATCCTGAGGTAGAAATAGTAGACGCAGTTGTCAGGGCTATTTCTCCAGGTTCACAGCTACGTAGCTACTTGTAAGGTAAACCCCAGCTAACTCTTCCCACACTTAGATGTATCCTGCGTTCCCACTTCCAAGAGAAGAGTGCAACAGAGCTTTTACAAACAGCTAGCTTCAGAAGCACAGCATAGCAAGGAGACCCCTCAAAGCTTCCTGATGCGCGTCTTAGATTTGAGGCAGAAAGTACTGTTTGCATCCCAGGAGTCAGAATCAGGGCTTAAGTATGACCCTGCTCTAGTCCAGAGCACGTGTTTACACACAGTCCTCTCTTAATCTATGAGCCTGAGATCGATTGCTCTGATATTTTGCTGTGTTATTTGTATAATGTTTTTTCTGTTTTGTAATGTGTTACTTTTGTAAAAATGATTACACTAAAAGTTTAAGTGAGAACACCGTATCACTCTCGTGATTATTTCTCCCCTTTTTCAGGGGCAGTACATGTTGAGTGCCCTTCTCTATAAGCATGCTGAAAGTCTTCATTTGTTTACAGAGAAATAGCATTGTATTTGGTCAACAGTTTGCTAAGAGCTGGCAGCAAGCTTATAGGTCTGCTGTTAGAACAAGTAAAGGCTGCTTTGCCGCTCTTGGGTAGCGGAATTACTTTGGCTTCCCTCCAAGCCTGAGGACAAAGACTTTCCTCTAGGCTCAGACTAAAAATATGATAGGAGTGGCTGTAGAAGCTACCATCCTCAGTAGCTTTCCATCTAAGTTGTCAATGCCAGGAGGTTTGTCATTATTGATCAATAACAATCATTTTTCCACCTCTTCCACATTTAACTTGACAAAATTCAAACTTGCAAAGCTTTTCTTTTATTATTTGTATTTTTTTATGCATGAATACAATTGCTCACTGTTCGTTGTTGGCATTTCCTGCCTAAGTTTGCCAATTAAACAATCATTCAAATAATTGGCAACCTCAAATGGTTTTGTGACAAATACAGTGCCTTGTAAAAGTATTCGGCCCCCTTGAACTTTGCGACCTTTTGCCACATTTCAGGCTTCAAACATAAAGATATAAAACTGTATTTTTTTGTGAAGAATCAACAACAAGTGGGACACAATCATGAAGTGGAACGACATTTATTGAATATTTCAAACTTTTTTAACAAATCAAAAACTGAAAAATTGGGCGTGCAAAATTATTCAGCCCCTTTACTTTCAGTGCAGCAAACTCTCTCCAGAATTTCAGTGAGGATCTCTGAATGATCCAATGTTGACCTAAATGACTAATGATGATAAATACAATCCACCTGTGTGTAATCAAGTCTCCGTATAAATGCACCTGCACTGTGATAGTCTCAGAGGTCGGTTAAAAGCGCAGAGAGCATCATGAAGAACAAGGAACACACCAGGCAGGTCCGAGATACTGTTGTGAAGAAGTTTAAAGCCGGATTTGGATACAAAAAGATTTCCCAAGCTTTAAACATCCCAAGGAGCACTGTGCAAGTGATAATATTGAAATGGAAGGAGTATCAGACCACTGCAAATCTACCAAGACCTGGCCGTCCCTCTAAACTTTCAGCTCATACAAGGAGAAGACTAATCAGAGATGCAGCCAAGAGGCCCATGATCACTCTGGATGAACTGCAGAGATCTACAACTGAGGTGGGAGAGTCTGTCCATAGGACAACAATCAGTCATATATTGCACAAATCTGGCCTTTATGGAAGAGTGGCAAGAAGAAAGCCATTTCTTAAAGATATCCATAAAAAGTGTTGTTTAAAGTTTGCTACAAGCCACCTGGGAGACACACCAAACATGTGGAAGAAGGTGCTCTGGTCAGATGAAACCAAAATTGAACTTTTTGGCAACAATGCAAAACGTTATGTTTGGCGTAAAAGCAACACAGCTCATCACCCTGAACACATCATCCCCACTGTCAAACATGGTGGTGGCAACATCATGGTTTGGGCCTGCTTTTCTTCAGCAGGGACAGGGGAGATGGTTACAATTGATGGGAAGATGGATGGAGCCAAATACAGGACCATTCTGGAAGAGAACCTGATGGAGTCTGCAAAAGACCTGAGACTGGGACGGAGATTTGTCTTCCAACAAGACAATGATCCAAAACATAAAGCAAAATCTACAATGGAATGGTTAAAAAATAAACATATCCAGGTGTTAGAATGGCCAAGTCAAAGTCCAGACCTGAATCCAATCAAGAATCTGTGGAAAGAAGTGAAAACTGCTGTTCACAAATGCTCTCCATCCAACCTCACTGAGCTCGAGCTGTTTTGCAAGGAGGAATGGGAAACAATTTCAGTCTCTCGATGTGCAAAACTGATAGAGACATACCCCAAGCGACTTTACAGCTGTAATCGCAGCAAAATGTGGCGCTACAAAGTATTAACTTAAGGGGCTGAATAATTGTGCACGCCCAATTTTTCAGTTTTTGATTTGTTAAAAAAGTTTGAAATATCCAATAAATGTCGTTCCACTTCATGATTGTGTCCCACTTGTTGTTGATTCTTCACAAAAAAAACAGTTGTATATCTTTATGTTTGAAGCCTGAAATGTGGCAAAAGGTCGCAAAGTTCAAGGGGGCCGAATACTTTCGCAAGCACTGTAAGCCATCTGATTTGATGAAAGATGGGGTTGAATTTGTCTTTTTGCCAATAATTTAATTTAAAGTACTCAAGTTTTTTAATCATTCTTTATATCATTGATCTTGGCTTCATAATACAGTTTCTTCTTTTTGAGTTTAGTCACAATTTGCAGTAAGTCAGCCAGTCAGATGTGCAGCCAGATTTATTAACCACTCCTGTTGTCCCATCTCTTTCAACCATACACTTTTTCAATTCCTCATCAATCCATGGAGCCTTAACAGTTCTAACAGCCAGTTTCTTAACAGGTGCATGTTTATCAATAACTGGAAGAAGCAATTTCATAAATTCATCAAGTGGATCAGACCAGAAAATATGAACGTCATCCACGTAAATCACATCAGAATGTTTTGTATGATCTCTTATACACTATTTTAGGCCCAGCTGTTGGAACTTTGGCTTTCCTGCATATAGCCACTATATTGTGATCACTGCATCCAATGGGTACGGATACAGCTTTAGAACAAAGTTATACAGTATTAGTAAAAATGTGATCGATACATGTGGATTATCTTGTTTCTGTAGTGTTTCTAAACACCCTGGTACGTTGATTAATAACCTGAACCAGATTACAGGCACTGGTTACAGTGAGAAGCTTCCTGTTGAGTGGGTTGATTAATAACCTGAACCAGATTACAGGCACTGGTTACAGTAAGACGCTTCCTGTTTAGTGGGTTGATTAATAACCTGAACCAGATTACAGGCACGGGTTACAGTGAGAAGCTTCCTGTTGAGTGGGTTGATTAATAACCTGAACCAGATTACAGGCACTGGTTACAGTAAGAAGCTTCCTCGGACAGCTTGAAGAAAACCAGTCAATATTCAGGTCCCCAAGAAAGTAGCCCTCTCTGTTCACATCACATACACTATCAAGCATTTCACACATATTATTTAGATACTGACTGTTAGCACTTGGTGGACTATAGCAACACCCTGAAAGAAAAGGCTTTAGATGTGCCAAATGAACCAGCAACCAGAACACTTCAATAACACTTGACATACGATCTTAGTGAAGCATTACAGGGATATGGCTCTGAATATATATATATATATATATACAGCAACACCTCCCTCATAAGCATTTCTGTCTCTTCTGTAGATGCTACATCCTTGTATTGCTACTGCTGTATCATCATACATATATATCAAATGAATGATCTAATTTACCATCATAAATGTCTAATATAAATGTTATCTGATGTTAGCAAATTATTGATTTACATTAACTTAATCTCTAAGGCTACATATATTAATATGGGCTATTTTCATCCCTGCTGAAGTAGTCAGGTGTTCATCATGGTGTGATATCTGTGTGTTTGCCCCCCCCCCCTCCCCCAGGTTTGCAATGGGGCTATATCTGGTGGTCTTCTGGGTCTGTGCTGTGGTGCTGCATTCCCTTGGGAGAGCAGAGAAAGGTGATTGTGATTGTGTGTGTATCATCCTTACATGTGTTTACCCTGCAGTGTTGGGGAGTAGCGAACTACATTTAAGTCAACTAGTAATTAAACTACATTTTGCAATAGCATGGTGGAAGTTGAATTCCAATCAATTCAAATCCATGTTGTGGAGTAGCTAACTATTTGAACTACACATTTTGATTTCTTTTTTTTTTCAAAAAAGAGAAGATGTGTCTGATATAGGCAAGAATTGAATTTCTTTTTCAGGTTCAGAACGGCCTATTTCTCACTTGAAACAGCTTTTGTCTTTATTAATAATCGGTCAAATTACACATTTAGTTAAAGATCGAGTGCAGTCAAATGTGATTTTCCTGTGTTCGACATATATATTCCACACTGTGAGGATGAAAAAAGACTGTGAAATTGTGAAAATTATGATATCCTTTTCATTTAAGAGCTGTTTGAAAAGACCCTATTTTGGTGGGATTGAGTTTTGGCCTGTCTGGTGACATCAACATGCATTAAAATATATATTGATAGACCAATAAGAAAGAGTTCCAAACCTCTCTCCTAGTTTTCAGTTTTGCCCTCCTCACTCAGACCACTCCCAGATACTCTTAGTAAAATTATTGCTTGAGAAATTGCTCTTCGCTAAGAAGCTATTTTTGTTTATTGTTGACTACAAGTGATTGCTTTCAATTAAATTGAAGTACTTAATTGTTACCCAGAAATGATATGATATTGAGCTAAGATAAATGGCAGCATTGAACATTTAACACCTGACCCCAGAGTGATGTGTTTTTGTCATTTGTAGTCTATGACATTTCTACATCATTTTCATTCTCCCAAAGTAGCTTGGATGTAGTGAACTGCTTTTTCAATGTAGCTTTACTTAATTAAACTACAAAACATGAAGAACACCTTCCTGAAATCCTTCTTTAACCTATCTCATCCCCTTCATCTACACTGACTTGAGGTGGATTTAACAAGTGACATGAAAAAGGGATCATAGCTTTCACCCAGATTCACCTGGTCAGTCTGTCATGTCTATGTTTTGTACAGTCAGATCCTAAGGGTGTCTTTAATGTAGCTTAACTTCTAGTGTGAAGTAACTGTAACTATGATTAACTATGATTTCAGAGTAGCTTCACCAAAACTGGTACGATATAGTGTGCGACCTTACTGAGCTCTATTTCTGTCTCTGTCTGACAGTAACTCAAACGACTGAAACAAGTTTCTCTGAGAGCACAGAAGGGTTGACTGTTGGGACAGTTACTACAAGGCTGGATGTGACCCGAAGCCCTGCTAGACACACACACCAGAGCCTAGAACCTGACCAGAAGCAAGAACCGCCTCCCTTATACCCCTGTCAGGATGACGAGATGGACTACAGTGAAGTGAGATCACTATGATGGTCTGTGGTCTCTAATGGCCCTGTCTCAAACCATTTTAGATTTACAATATCTTTATTTTTCTGTCCCCGGTGCGCCAGAGAGTGTACCAGAGGGATTCTCATGGTGTTATGCAGCTGGTTCAGAGCGACAACGATGAAGACAGCGGGGACTATGAAGACACTGACATTGACACCAGCATTGACCCCTGCAACCTATCACCCAGTAACACAAAATGCACTAAGACCCAAACACACACTCACACACGCATGCACACTCGCTGAAACCCTGTCTGTAACTCTAGGTGGACCGGCCCGCTGTCTTATCTACCCAACCAATCAACTCAACTGCTCCTGGAAATTCCATGGTCTTCTTAATGACAGCCAATCCTCTGCCTCTGTCTTGTAAGCCCCTCCCACAATATCCAAGATACACAGAAAATGAAAGGCTTAGCAACAATTATTTTATTTGATAGTGGAACTTGTCAATTTATTGGTTATTACTGTGCAATTACCATTTTACAGTATAATAAAAATGTCATCTAATGTTAGTACATGACACCCACCTTTAATTAAGGTGTCTGTTATAAGTGCTGGGGTGTGTGTGTGTGTGTGAATATCAGTGTGTGTAGGAACAATGAGAGTATCTCCAGTCTGGACTGTGCCTCTGAGGTCATGGGAGGCCAGGGATGGCCTGGCGGTGTGGTTCGAGGCGTGTCTGCTGGCTGCCAAGGCAGTGTGGGTGACGGCGTCACCTCTTTGAGTCTTACTTTCAGAGTGTCACGCCCTGGCGTGTGCTGCATCTACACTATTAAAATGGACACCATAGATATTGAAGTACTGCGCCCGCCCCCCAACATCACTGCCTGGGTCAGAGAGGAGGGTCTGCTGGTGCAGTGGGATCTTCCGTCCAACACCACACCCAGATGCTTCCACTACCAGCTCCAGATCAATGACCTGGTAATACTATCAAATCAAATTGTATTTGTCACATGGGCCGAATGCGAAATGTTTAGACCTTACAGTGAAAAGCTTACTTACAAGCTCTTAAACCAACAATGGAGTTATGAAAAGTGTTAAGTTAAAAAAAATAGATGAGTATACCAGAGAGTTGTCTTAACTTGTGTTCAGTGGTGGCCCTGTTTTTATTAAGAGGCTATTTGTATGTGTGTCTTGAAAGGTGAGGAGCTTCACACAGGGACTGACATTCACCGAGACCAACCTGGACCGCACACAACGGTACGACGTGAAGATGAGGGTGAGGAAGAATAGTAACTGCAGAGGATCGGAACACTGGAGCAGCTGGAGCAACACCATCTGTGAGTCCGCAGTCATCAATATTCTAATGAAATCTGGATTAGAGGTCGACCGAGTATGATTTTTCAACGCTGATACCGATTGAAGGACCAAAAAAAAAGCCCAGACCGATTACGTCGGACCATTTTTATATATATTTGTAATAATGACAATTCCAACAATACTGAATTAACTTTTATTTGAACTTAATATAATACATAAATAAAATCAATTTAGTCTCAAATAAATAATGAAATGTTCAATTTGGTTTAAATAATGAAAAAACAAAGTGTTGGAGAAGAAAGTAAAAGTGCAATATGAGCCATGTAAGAAAGCTAACGTTTAAGTTCCTTGCTCAGAACATGAGAACATATGAAAGCTGGTGGTTCCTTTTAACATTAATCTTCAATATTCCCAGGTAAGAAGTTTTAGGTTGTAGTTATTATAGGAATTATAGGACTATTTCTCTCTATACCATTTGTATTTCATATACCTTTGACTATTGGATGTTCTTAAAGGCACTATAGTATTGCCAGCCTAATCTCAGGAGTTGATAGGCTTGAAGTCATAAACAGCGCTGTGGTTCAACCATTGCAAAGAGCTGCTGGCAAATGCAGGAAAGTGCTGTTTGAATGAATGCTTACGAGCCTGCTGCTGCCTACCACCGCTCAGTCAGACTGCAGTATCAAATATCAAATCATAGACTTAATTATAATATAATAACACACAGAAGTACGAGCCTTAGGTCATTAATATGGTCAAATCCGGAAACTATCATTTCGAAAAACAAAATATTTATTCTTTCAGTGAAATACGGAACCGTTCCGTATTTTATTGAACGGGTGGCAACCCTAAGTCTAAATATTGCTGTTACATTGCACAACCTTCAATGTTATGTCATAATTATGTACAATTCTGGCAAATTAATTACGGTCTCTGTTCGGGAAGAAATGGTCTTCACACAGTTCGCAATGAGCCAGGTGGCCAAAACTGTTACATGTACCCTGACCCTGCTTGTCCTGGAACGCAAGAGAAGTGACAGTTTCCCTAGTTTAATATTGCCTGCTAACATGCATTTATTTTAACTAAATATGCAGGTTTAAAAATATATACTTGTGTATTGATTTTAAACATCCTTTCTTATGGTTAGGTACATTGGTGCAAAGAGTGTGCTTTTTTTCACGAATGCTCTTTTAAATCATCACCCTTTTGGCGAAGTAGGCTGTGATTCGATGATAAACAGGCACCGTATTGATTATATGCAACGCTGGAACAGCTCAACTAGTTAACTAGTGATTATGTTAAGATTGATTGTTTTTTTATAAGATAAGTTTAATGCTAGCCAGCAACTCCTTGCTGCACTCGCGTAACAGGTGGTCACAGCCCGCCACGCAGTCTCCTCGTGGATTGCAATGTAATTTGCCATAATCTGCATCCAAAAATGCCGATTACCGATTTATTATGAAAACTTGAAATCGGCCCTAATTAATTAATCGGTCGACCTCTAATCTTTTTTGAATGTATTTTTACATTTGATTTAGCAGTCTTTTCTGTCGGTTTATGTTTACACTGCTGTGTGTGTGTGTGCGTGTGCGCAGCAGTGGCCCCGTCTGAATCACACAATCAGCTGAACACTCTGGCGGTTGTTGCCATCACTCTGGGGATACCCATGATCCTCCTGGCTCTGCTGCTGCTGATCAGACTCCAGAGGTATTGATTCTGTTGGGTTCATGGGGAGGGAGGAGACACACAGAGAGCAAAGAGACACAGAGAGCAAAGAGACACAGAGAGCAAAGAGACACAGAGAGCAAAGAGACACAGAGAGCAAAGAGACACAGAGAGCAAAGAGACACAGAGAGCAAAGAGACACAGAGAGCAAAGAGACACAGAGAGCAAAGAGACGCAGAGAGCAAAGAGACGCAGAGAGCAAAGAGACGCAGAGAGCAAAGAGACGCAGTGAGCAAAGAGACGCAGAGAGCAAAGAGACGCAGAGAGAGCAAAGAGACGCAGAGAGAGCAAAGAGACGCAGCGAGCGCAAAGAGAGCCAAGAGCCGCGGAGAGCGCCAAGAGCCGCGGAGAGAGCCAAGAGCCGCGGAGAGAGCCAAGAGCCGCGGAGAGAGCCAAGAGCCGCGGAGGCAGAGAGAGAGCCAAGAGACGCAGAGACACTGACACTGAGAAAGAGCAGAGACACTGACATTAAGACAACATATTAATAGAGTAAGTGCAGAGGTGTTCGATTTTAGCTTCTGTCTTTCAGTGAAACTGAACTTCCTTCCAACGAGAGAGAGCAGAGCGAGCAACTGAGAAAGAGAGCAGAGAGAAACAGAGAAAGAGAAGCAGAGAGAAGCGGAGCAGCAGCGACAGAGCAGCAGAGAGAAACAGAGCGACAGAGCAGCAGAGAGCGACAGAGCAGCAGAGAGCAGCAGAGAGCGACAGAGCAGCAGAGAGCGACAGAGCAGCAGAGAGCGACAGAGCAGCAGAGAGCGACAGAGCAGCAGAGAGAAACAGAGAGCGACAGAGCAGCAGAGAGCGACAGAGCAGCAGAGAGCGACAGAGAGCAGCGGAGAAACAGAGAGCGACAGAGCAGCAGACAGCGACAGAGCAGCAGAGAAACAGAGAGCGACAGAGCAGCAGACAGCGACAGAGCAGCAGAGAGCGACAGAGCAGCAGAGAGCGACAGAGCAGCAGAGAGCAACAGAGAGCAGCAGAGAAACAGAGAGCGACAGAGCAGCAGACAGCGACAGAGCAGCAGAGAAACAGAGAGCGACAGAGCAGCAGAGAAACAGAGAGCGACAGAGCAGCAGAGAGAAACAGAGCGACAGAGCAGCAGAGAAACAGAGAGCGACAGAGCAGCAGAGAGAAACAGAGAGCGACAGAGCAGCAGAGAGAAACAGAGAGCGACAGAGCAGCAGAGAGAAACAGAGAGCGACAGAGCAGCAGAGAGAAACAGAGAGCGACAGAGCAGCAGAGAGAAACAGAGAGCGACAGAGCAGCAGAGAGAAACAGAGAGCGACAGAGCAGCAGAGAGAAACAGAGAGCGACAGAGCAGCAGAGAAACAGAGAGCGACAGAGCAGCAGACAGCGACAGAGCAGCAGAGAGTGACAGAGCAGCAGAGAAACAGAGTAGCAGAGAAACAAAGAGCGACAGAGAAAGAGAGAAACGAAACAGATACAAAAAAATCGACACCCAGAGAAAGATAGAGAGAAGAGGACAACGTATTAATAGAATAAGGGCAGAGGTGTTAGATTTAAGCATCTGTCTACAGACCGCACACATTTTCACTGTGAAACAGAACTTCCTTCCAACAAGAGGTGGAAAACACCCGTTTATTCTTAGAAAACAACAGAAGGGGGAAGAAAATTGCCTGTGTGATTGAACAGTAACTGGCAAGAACAATATGAAAACAGTATACGGTTTAAATGTAATGACATAACGCTATGGTATTAGTGGTGTGATTCCCTCGTTGACTGTGGTGTGTGTGTTCAGGGACCGTCTGTTTCCCCCCATCCCTGGCCCCCCACTGACGATTAAACACCTCTTGGAGAGAGACGACCTACTTCAGGTGAAGAAACACACGCACAGAGCAGAAACATTCATGTTTCCTTTTGTAAACTAACATATCCTCTCTCTTTGTGGAGCTAACAAAACTTCTCCTCCTTCTGGTTTCCACCGCTTGTCCCTCAGGCCCTGCCGTCCAAATGTGTTGAGGAGATCACAGTGGTGGAGGAAGCTGAGGAAACACCTGTCAATATGGCCAGTTAAACAAGAGGTTTTTAAAGTAGCCTCGTAAATGCCAGCGGGATCAGACGGCTTTGCTTGGCTGTTTTAAAGCCCCCGTCAACATTAGCCCCTAGGCTCTCTGGCCGAACTGTAAGAAGGATCCCCTTAGCCTATCAGAGGTGAAGATGCAGTCATTATTATTTGTTAATACCTATACAGTCCTTTCCGATCTACAAGTAGGACAAGGAGTGTGTGCAGGGCAAGTGTGACCTTCCTGGTCCCATCCATCAAGTCTGTGAGTCAACACAGGAAGGAGTAATGGATAGATAGTTATTTTATTTCCAAAGCTGCGATCATGGGACACACACAGTATGGATGAATGATGAGTAGTAGACATGATATAACAGCACTCCTGAAGAAGATGCATTCTCCAGTTAGCTACCAACTTCAGAGGGAACAGTAGCTAGCATAAAACCCACATTGGCAAATAACATATCTGACGCCAAACCAACAGCATTAGTTACTAATAACATAAATTGCTAACGTAAAATGTGGATTTTTTTGATGTAATGTCAACTTTATACATTTCTATCCACAAGCAATTTCCTTGGTCAGACATGTTGGATTCTAGCTTGAAATGTACTTATTCATATTACCTACTATGAATTATTGATGACTTTACATGTATAATGAATGTATGTGTTTGAGTAAATGGCAGATAAGAACTAGGTGAATGGAAAGTTAATCAGTGGGTCCTATGGAGGGAGGCAAAGGGCAACAGTCTGGTTTCAGTCACTGGTAAGGTAGGACAGCTGTGGATTAGGGAGGAGTGAGAAATTTGGCCTGAAGTGAGAAGGAATAAGACATTTTTGCATTTGTATAAAGAAAAACGATCACATTTACATAAGTATTTAGAACCTTTACTCAGTACTTTGTTGAAGCACCTTTTCCAGCGGTTACAGCCTCATGTCTTTTGGGGTATGACGCTACAAGCTTGGCGCACTTGTATTTGGGGAGTTTCTTGCATAGCTCTCTGCATATCCTCTCAAGCTCTGTCAGGTTGGATGGAGAGTTTTGCTGCACAGCTATTTTCAGGTCTCCAGAGATGTTCAATCGGGTTCAAGTCCGGGCTCTGGCTGGGACACAAGGACATTCAGAGACTTGTCCCAAAGCCAATCCTGCTTTGTTTTGGCTGTGTGCTAATGGTCATTGTCCTGTTGGAAGGTGAACCTTCTCCCCAGTCTGAGGTTCTGAGTGCTCTGGAGCAGGATTTCATCAAGGATCTCTTGCTTCGTTCATCTTTGCCTCAATCCTGACTAGTCTCCCAGTCCCTGCCGCTGAAAAACATCCCCACAGCATGATGCCTCCACCATGCTAGGTTTAACTAAGTGGCAAGGTGAAAAATCTATGAATGTGCCCTTGAGCAAGGCACTTAACCCTAATGGCTCCAGGGTTACTGATCATAATGGAGAGTGGGGTCACAGCCAGCCATTATGAACGGTGTCGTGGAAATTTCCTCTATTTACCTAATCATGGGAGCAAACCACACACACACACGTCAGAGTTAGTTATAAAAGTCCATCTTTAATTATATGAGTTCTTATCACAATCCTGTGACTCAGATAAATTCAGTGTCTCCTAGTGAATTTTCTGAGAGCCCTCTTACAATGCAACTGAGTTCCTTTTAATAGCAAAGACACACATAGACATAATTCATCGTTCAGCTTTGTCTCCTTTCCCAAACCCCAGAACCATAAACCAATTCCTCCATATCAACAGGCATATATCAAATTGTCATTTATATACAACCCACTCTAAATACAAACTCACAGAGGAGAGTGAGGCTATAAGTTAAGATAGAAACAACATTAGAGGGAGCATAGAATGATTCCAGACACTGCAACCCTTCTTTCCCCACTAGAAAAGGTAGGGAGTAAAAGATATGTTTACACATGATGACACTTTGACCTCTCCCCTCTCTGTGGCCCATGCAACTTAGTTTTGACATAGAACAGAAACTGCCAATGGCCACCACTATAGTACAACAAAATACATTCTTATGAGAAGTAACTTACACACATTTGATGAATATTAAACATCTTACAAATGTTACCAACAAATTCTGATCCTTCCACGACAACGGTAACCCTGGAGCTATAAGGCTTAAGTGCTTTGCTCAAGGGCACATCCATAGATGTTTCACCTTGTCGGCTCGGGGATTCAAACTAGCAACCTCTGTTACTGGCCCAACGTTCAAACCGCTAGGCTACCTGCTTAAACTCCACCATCATTAACCCCTAAGCTTGTGGGCCGATCTGTAATGAGGATCCCCTTAACCTATCACAGGGCAAGATGCAGTCGTTACCCTTTAGTTAACACCTATCCAATCCTTTCAGAGAGTGGGATATGAAAAAAACACAAACACATTTCTAAATCTCATGTGAAAGAGGACAAATATTAGTACCCACCAAATTACTACACACACACTTCAAAGCGTTCCTCCACCTGGAACCACAAACATGCACTTTTGTAAACAACAAAAGCATCTCAAAGGCTCAATTAAATGCATATATATATATATATATATATATATATACACATATACACACACACACAAACAAATTGTCCCATCTCTGTTGAAAACATAAAATTGTTAACTATATTATGTGTAGGTGTGGGACGACCTACCACTCCACAGACTTGTCTCTCAGCTGTGTTTTGTTCAGGGGGTGTATGGTCGGGGGGATGCTGTCAGCAGGGACTATCTGCAGACGTGGACTTGGTGATTTGGAGGCTGTTATGTTTGCTGTATTGTGTTGCATTATGGGCTGCTACTTTGTGTACTTGTTGATTGTGCATGAAGTGCAGTTACTTTCACAAATGCACAGCTCATAACACTGACATCCAAGGCCTTACACGGACTGCTATAACATGGGAGGTAATGGCGCATGTGTGTAGGGAGGAGTAAGAGTTTATTTTCCATGTTTTTAAATGAATACTTTTGAAATCCTATTGATTCATGTTCTCAGAATATTACAGAGTGACTCACCTGAAGCCTCCATCCTTCAGATTCATTCTGAAGCGGTGGACGTACAGTGTCCTCCTGAACCAGAGAGAGGAAGAGTTTACACTCGGTTTCAGTAGGGTCATGTAAATCAAAAAGGTGAGGCAAACTGGGTGACATTAAAACACACTCAAATGTTGAAAACACTATCCACTCATTCTGAAAGTGCTTTTTAGTTCTAATGAGGTATTACTACTCATCTCACTGCAATACGTCTTAGAGTATTGTAGTGAGATGAGTATAGACCAGGCCAAGAGTGTGCAAAGCTGCCATCAAGGCAAAGGGTGGCTACTTTGAAGAATCTCAGGTATAAAATATTTTGATTTGTTTAACACTTTTTGTGGTTACTACATGATTCCATATGTGTTATTTCATAGTTTTGATGTCTTCACTATTATTCTACAATATAGAAAATAGTACAAATAAATTAAAACCCTTGAATGAATAGGTGTGTCCAAGCTTTTTAGATACTGTGGAGATAACGTGATTTGACATCATTTTATCTGTGACCAATGACCTTGAGCCTTCTTGGATGGGCACTTCTAATGTAATTCTATGGCAGCACCCAAGGGGCTAGAATTTTAGAGCTCTACCCTTAGACTTGGCGGTGACCTAGTGTCCCCATAAGTGACAGAACACTGAGCCAATCACGGCGCAACGCTACGTGTTTTCTGCTGGCTTGCCTTGCCCAACCATCGCAGAAAGCACTGAGCTAGGCTGAAACACCTGCATCTTGGAGCTGCCTCACTCAAGAAAACAAAAGAGACCATGTTTGTATGCAGCTTAATTAACTACCCTGGATGACGGGTCGCTGATAGAGGAATTCTTAATCCCTTTATGTTTTATTGCCAAAATCAATTCAATTCGCACTCATTTCTAATTCATGATAAGTTGTAAGTTTATCATTTGCATGAATTAGCAAGAGACCAGTCTTAAAAACAAGTTCAGCATTTATTCTTGATGAGTACTGACCCAAAATACAAAGAACATTACATTTTAAAGAAAGAAGACATAAAATGACGTCATCAGTTACACCCCCTCTCCCAGCCTTACAATGGCGTAGTATTCGGTCCTGGAGATAGTTTCACTCCCCTCATAAACTACATTCCAACCTGCCTAAAGGATATACTTCTCTCCACTAATGGAATCCAACCAAAACATTCTTATCTGTTTGATAAACTATCTTATACCTCCTTCTTAAACTTTCCCAGGAGACACAGACACAATTAATTTCTGCTTACATTTTCAGTAACAGTTTTACTAAAAACCCATACTTTTCAAATCATAACATAATAGCATTAGCATAAATGGTTCTAATCATTAATGTATACATAATTGATCATCTAAACTATATTTTCCTCTATCAGTCGCCACTGAACAATGACCAAAAATATGGCTTAGTTTTATTTACTTACCCCACATTAGGTTATTTCAAATGATTGTTTGGAAGCTTTTTACGTATTAAACCACGAGTTTCACCCTGTCATAACAGCATAATTATTCCCTGTATATAAAGAGAGACTTCGCAGCGGGTCAGACAGCGGAGCGAGGTGCTCAGTGCGCTATAGGCTTGGGACATAGCAGCGGCTGACCAAAGAGAGACACACAAGTGGTTTTGGAAAGAGAAACAGATCTAACGCATTCAGATGCTACGCGAGAGATGGGCCTACCGCATTTCAAGCATCTGTTTAGGGGTGGTGGAGGATGTGTCAAATTTAGAGGTCTCAAGAGCCTAAAGTGGCTATCTCGTAGTACACACACCTAGGACCATTACAGCCAGGTGAGTATTTATAAAAAAGTGGAGTTTCCTTTTAGGAATATTTAAGATCCATGTTGTTATTTGACTTAATTCTCTCAACCTTGGTATGAGAATATAGCCACGGTCCTATGGTCTCCCTCTCCATCTACCACCAGACACATAATATATATCCACTTCACTTCATCCCCCACACACACACACCCTTCCCTCTCTCTGTGTGCCTTAACTGCCTGCATCTCATGGGAAACGGACTGTCAGCGTGAACAGGATGTCAACACACCCAGGTCAGAGTGCAGTAGCGCCGCCTGCCTGGCATCAGATGGTGTGTAATAATATGTTCACAGACAGTCACATTATTAGGTGCTGGTGCAGAAATAACAATAAATAGCAGAACGGTATTCCTGGCACCTGACTCCACTGGCCTCCTGTCTAGGAGTGTCTAAATTGGGACGTGGTTGATCAAGCACCAATATACAGGTACCAGAGCTACAGGGATAGAACGACCGAAACAACTCTTGCTGCAAAGAGTTGAGTTATTTATTTCAGGATGTGGTACGGAGAGACTGTCTTGGCCATGCAATGTGTTTGGAAGTGGTTTCTGGCTCTATACCCTCATTCAACACGCACACCTATGTTTCCTGTGGTAGTGTGGTTAAGAGGAGCTCTGGTGCCCACTGGGTGAAGTATTAAATGTCCGTTTCTGCTGAAAGCGTCGACCATCATGGCTTTTAACATTAGTCAAAAAATGATTGAGGCAAATGTAAAGTTAAGACGGAAAGGTAATGAAGATGAAGTGATGCCATTTAAAAAAATATGTTTATTGACTAGTCGTCAGACTCTCTTCATAAGATGTTAAGACCAACGACATTAGAGTTCTTATATTGGGGCTGAAACCTCAGCATAGTGGTGTATAATGTTTCAACCAACCCACTCCAGGATTCCACACAATTCGCCCGACATTACTTACACTCAGCCAACCATACAAAATACTTTGGCCAGTTGACAGCGGAACGGTTACACCAGTGTTTCCCATTAACCCCTGTTCACACCAGTAAGACCAGTCATTTCAGAGACAGGTGAGACAGACAAGTACATCATTCAAAGTAGTGGATGGTATTTCTTATTATCAGAGAGGAGCATTTTCATTTCGTGTTAAAATACTTCGGTAATTGTTACAGATTAAAATGTAATACATCTGGGATGCACAGAAGTACATTCATTATGTTACTAGACGGAGTAAAAAAAATAAAAGAGCTGCTAAATGTAGGATCATTTCATATCAGGACCTGGTGGTAAAAACAGTGCATGCAAAGAGTGAATTATATATAGTATTAAAGCCATACTATTACAGACAGACACATCTGTCACCAACACCACAAGACTGATGAAAAGAGGGAAAACTTGGAAGAGAGAGATCCAGACTGGGAAATAGAGGACATTTTGTCGTTTCATGCAGGAGCCAAGGGGAAGTAAAACTATCTTTTATGATTGGTCAGTGGGCCCTCAGTTGGTGCTTCCTTCACAAAAGTATTTGACCCGCCTCTGCAGTTCATCGATTAATTTCTTCTTAGCTTTCTCCCGGCTGGCTTGCCACTCTTCAGAAGGACAGAGAGAAAAGCCAATCAGAAAATAGCCTGAGAGCGAGAGTGTGTGTCCCCTACAGGGGACCAGTATGAAAATATATGCATTTACTACTGTAAGTCCCTCTGGATAAGAGCATCTAAATCACTGAAACATAAATGTGTGAGTGTGTCAGAAGCCTACCTTTGTAGGAGCAGATGAGAGGGGCAGAGAAGGTGACTTTTGTCCCAAACTTGTCATTAGTGTACTCAAATACAGGTTTCTCCAGACCTTTCTTCACAAACCACTCATCTAGAACGTTCCTCGCCGAGGCTGTGGAGTCTGTGGAGGGATTCACAATATCAATGTGTGTGTGTGTGTGTGTGTGTGTGTGTGTGTGTGTGTGTGTGTGTGTGTGTGTGTGTGTGTGTGTGTGTGTGTGTGTGTGTGTGTGTGTGTGTGTGTGTGTGTGTGTGTGTGTGGTACTGACCCATCTCATCCTCCCCAAGTAGGCCCAGTAAGCGCTGGCTGAGTTGGGCTCTGGTAGCTTTCTTACTGTCCTGTCCTTCAGTCTCCATGCTGTACCTGCCAATCGCGATCACAATCATGCACCACCATCAGGCAGTTACTCCTACTCACTACAAACAAGTCCATTATATAATTGTGTGGTAAAGAGAGAATTCACTCAAAATACACATTTTCAACATATAAAAAAAAACACTAAAGGGGCTATTCAAATGTATTGATATTTAGAAATGAAAGTTATATAGATTGTTATCAGTCTTTACCCCAAGAACCTAAGCTGGGCGGAGATTCTGTACTGAGTTTCTGAAAGGGCGGAGTTCACAGATGTAAGGGCTGTCCCCTCCAACAGAGTGCTGAGCTTTTGCTTCGCATCCTCAGTGCTGCTGGGTGGGGCCACAGGAGCACAGTAGCCAATGAAAGGAGCAAGACGAGACAGCGCCCTCTGGTAGGCCGACTGACATGCTGCAGCCTCACTGGAACCTGTCAATCAAATCTGCCTTTAGCAATGTGATACAGTTCACTCAGTATATTCATTTACTAACATTATCCTGCACTACGCTCTCATACAGTGCATTCATTTACTAACATTATCCTGCACTACGCTCTCATACAGTGCATTCATTTACTAACATTATCCTGCACTACGCTCTCATACAGTGCATTCATTTACTAACATTATCCTGCACTACGCTCTCATACAGTGCATTCATTTACTAACATTATCCTGCACTACGCTCTCATACAGTGCATTCATTTACTAACATTATCCTGCACTACGCTCTCATACAGTGCATTCATTTACTAACATTATCCTGCACTACGCTCTCATACAGTGCATTCATTTACTAACATTATCCTACACATTATCCCCATTATTCTCCACAGATCGTCTCAATCACTGTCAGGTTGGATGGGGAGCGTCACTGCACAGCTATTTTCACGTTTCTCCAGAGATGTTTGATCGGGTTCAAGTCCAGGCTCTGGCTGGGCCACTTAAGGACATACAGAGACTTGTACAGAAGCCACTCCTGTGTTGTCTTGGCTGTCTGCTTAGGGTCATTGTCCTGTTGGAAGGGGAACCTTCGCCTCGGTCTGATGTCCTGAGCACTCTGGAGAAGGTTTTCAAGGAGCTCTCTGTACTTTACTCCGTTTATCTTTCCCTCGATCCTGACTAGTCTCCCAGTCCCTGCCGCTGAAAAACATCCCCACAGCATGATGCTGCCACCTCCATGCTTCACCGAAGGGATGGTGCCAGGTTTCCTCCAGACATGATGCTGCCACCTCCATGCTTCACCGAAGGGATGGTGCCAGGTTTCCTCCAGACATGATGCTGCCACCTCCATGCTTCACCGAAGGGATGGTACCAGGTTTCCTCCAGATATGACGCTTGGCATTCAGGACAAAGTCTTCAATCTTGGTTTCATCAGACCAGAGAATCTTGTTTCTCATGGTCTGAGTGTCCTTTAGGTGCCTTTTGGCAAACTCCAAGCGGGCTGCCATGTGCCTTTTACTGAAGAGTGGCTTCCATCTGGCAACTCTACCATAAAGGTCTGATTGGTGGTGCTGCAGAGATGGTTGTCCTTCTGGAAGGTTCTCCCATCTCCACAGAGGAACTCTGGAACTCTTTCAGAGTGACCATTGGGTTCTTGGTCACTTCATAGACCAAGGCTCTTCTCCCCCGATTGCTCAGTTTGGCTGGGCGGCCAGCTCTAGGAAGAGTCTTGTTGGTTCCAAACTTCTGCCATTTAAGAATGATGGAGTCCACTGTGTTCTTGGGGACCTTTAATGCTGCAGTAATTTTTTGGTACCCTTCCCCAGATCTGTGCCTCGACACAATACGGTCTCTGAGCTCTAGGGACAATTCCTTCGACCTCATGACCTGGTTTCGCTCTGACATGCAAAACTGTGGGACCTTATATAGACAGGTGTTCCACATTATGTCCCATCAATTGAATTTACAACAGGTGGACTACAATCAACTTGTAGAAACATCTCAAGGATGATCAATGGAAACAGGATGCACCTGAGCTCAATTTCAAAGTCTCATAGCAAAGGGTCTGAATACTTATGTAAATAAGGTATTTCTGTTTTTTATTTTTAAATTCAATTAGCAAACATTTCTAAAAGCCTGTTTCAGCTTCGTCATTATGGGGATTGTGTGGAGATTGAGGATTTTATTTTATTGAATCCTTTTTAGAATAAGGCTGTAACGTAACAAAATGTTTGAAAAAGGGAAGGGGTCTGAATACTTTCCGAATGCACGGTATATGACAAATAAATTCATTCCAACTAATAATGGTCTTTATATACCCTCTCCACGGTAAGTGAAGACACAGGTGATGTCTTTGAGATTGCAGCAGAACCTGCCCTTCTCTGGTTCTGCTACTTCCTCCACAGGCCACGGGAACGACCGCTGCAGGAAAAATTTCTTCACCACCTCTGTGGACTTACTCTCGTCTACAGAGAGAAGGAGAGAGAGAGAGAGCGAGAGACGGGAGGAGAGGAAGAGCGAGAGCGAGAGAGAAGGGGTGTGAAGACGGGAGAGGAGGAAGATAAGGAGGATGGTGAGATGGGTATTATGTAGTGTAACCATTTACTGAGGAGTGGTGTTTGAAACATATATTTTTTAAAATAACGATCTGTGGCTCAGCTCTGGCTGATTAATTGATTGAATGACTGGTTGATTGCTCACCGGTGCCAGGCTGGAAGATATCCCCTGCTGTACCCAGGCTGTGGCAGGACCAGCAGATAGCCTCTTTCTTAGAGCTGAACAGGGTCTGGTTCCGGAAGGCATGGCGGTCTAGTCGGACCTCCACCATCCACTTACACAACTGCTCCACAGACACATCCTCACACACCACACACGGGGGCTGCAGACTCCACAGTGCCAGACACCGCCGGATTTCTGAAACACACACACGCGCCAAGTAAAAGGTACTGAGTAAAAGGTTACTGCTAATTGACTGATATTGAGGCTTAGAATCATTCAGAAAGAGGGTAGGTCCAGGGGTAGGAACCTAAGTTATTTTCCAATCGTTTCATTTTGAACCACCATTTTGTTTTTGTTCCGTCCCACTTTTCCGACCAGATAAATACAGTTCTGAACTGGTTCGGACCCCAAAAAAGTACTGGCTAATATCGTTCCTTTTTAAATCTACATTTTTTTACATTTAGCTCGACATTAAATGACTTCACCAATCATGCAGTGCGGATAAAGCAGCTTGCTATGGGGCGGACAAGCTATAGTACAGTGAGTTGTTTACGTGTGTGATGGAAAGACAAGTCTAGGGCCGTGAGATGCAATTGACATTTTCCGAGTGGGGAGAGAGCGGGTGAGGGTGGAGGAGGAAGCTTGCCTTGAAGCGCCGGGCATCTTGATATAACATGCATTATCTGAATTAGGCCCGTGGTATTACACCTACGGAGAAGTGGCTTCTATGGAGGTACTTTGAATGTCCTTTAAGTTCAGAGTTGGCTTTAACGTTGGACCGGAGATAGCTAGCTGACATGCTTGTGTGTGCAGACCGTCACCAGAATTGTAAAAAATAAGGTATTTTTGTACTTAATAAATACAATGTGAAATGTGATAACTATAGTATCCCCAAGAAGTTAATCTGTTCTTCTCTAATTCAAAATCTCTCTCTCCATCTTCTGAATCATGCTTGTAACGTCAGTAGGCTACAGTTATTCTTCGGAGGGGGAAAGGCAGGTAGCCCACACACACACACACACACACACACACACACACACACACACACACACACACACACACACACACACACACACACACACACACACACACACACACACACACACACACACAAAGATGTTCAGCTGGCAGGCAGACACTGGAAGAAGTTTCTGAATGACAGAGGGAGGGCTTTGCGTAGGTGCTTTGTTGCTTTCTTTGTGAGACTGAACATTTTTTGGTCTGGAATATAAAAGAACGCTATTAAACGGTTGCTTTTAAAATAACGGTTCTGTTCCGGAACAGTATAGACTAGTTTCGTTCCCGGTTCTGATTCTTTTCCTTGAAAAAGGACATTTTTCGGTTCTTTGAGCAGAGTAACAAAGAGAGGACAGTCACCTTCCATCTCTCCCCCTGCAGATCTCTTAGACGGAGGCGGGCCGGAATCGTCAGGTGTTGTCTCCGTGGTAATTGACAACTTGTCACCTTGTAGAGTAGTGCCAACAGCAGCAGTTTCCCCGCTCATCTGACTTGCAGCTGTGGGGAGAGAGAGCATGAGATAGATAGAAGTCAGGAGAGAGAGAGAGCGCGACAGACATAGACATAGAGAAAGATACAGAGAGAAGATAATGTATTAATAATGGAATAAGTGCTGTGTTAGTTTTTAGCCTCTGACCAGAGCAGAGCCAGCAGCAGCAGTTTCCCATCACCTGACCTGCAGCTATGGGGAGATAGAAAGAGGTCCAGACTAACCGGCTCCTGTTCTGATCTTGTTAGCCTCAGTATTTTTGTACTCTGGCTTGGCTCCTCCTCCATGCTTGGCCAGCAACTCCTGGAGTTTACCCTTGTAGTTTGGACCCGCTCTGCCGATGTCTCCGCCCAAAACCCCACTCAGGACCCCATTCAGACGCCTCAGGGCCTCCTTAGCTGCACAATGCTCTGCCTGCTGCTTTTTGGGGGCCGCCTCTTAGAGAGAGAGAGAGAGAGAGAGAGAGAGAGAGAGAGAGAGAGAGAGAGAGAGAGGTGAGGGGGTTACAGGTGATTGTGAGACATCGATCATTTCATGTCCTGGAAAAACTGCAATTACCCTTTATAACCAATGTTTACCTCTCATCAAATGTGCCATTGTGATGACATTTGTGTATAAAAAAAAAAGTTACCTGTGCTGTGGAAGGTGAGCTCGCCTACGATTCTTAGAGTGCATCTGTGCTTTCCCTCCATCGTTGTTACACAGTCCTCCACTGGGGGAACACACTTTGCCCGTCTGAAGAACTCCAGCACACTCTGCTTCTCACCACCTGCAAGGACAGCACTGAGTTCAGGCTGAGTCACAACAACACCCACTAACCAATTAAGTAGGATGAAGTTGTCCCCCCATATCTAAAGTGTGTAGTGTACCTGCTGTAGGCGGCGGCCCCAGGGACAGGCCCTGGAGCAGACTGCAGTAGGCTGCCTGTAGCGCCTCCTCTCGAGAGGAGGCCTCGTGTGGGTCGAGGTCCTTCTGCACACGTACCGCCACACACATAACGAACCCCGGGCCATCTGAAAAATGGAGGACAGATAAAAGGACCTCACCTTTTTCATATGTTCTCGTTTTCATTGACTTCAATTTCACACTTCTTTTAAAGTGTGTTCTTTTAACAGTGTTGACTGTTGTCTTATTTTTTGTTCTTGTTTCTTCTAGGTACAATGTTGTCTGTTAATATGAACTGGACAATGAAGCTGTGAGTTTTAATGCGATTCTGTGTACCTGAAGTGACGCTGCTCTCCTCTGGAAGGGTGGGCTTGGCTTGGTGGGGGTCTGACTCTGAGGCCCCTCCCCCCTGGGTCTCCATGGTAATTGTGGTATTTATGGGGGCTGCGGTATGCATGGCAACCATGGTGACTGTGGTAGCCATGGGGTCCATAGTAACCAAGGTTTCCATGCGTGACACTGGGACCACCTGACTCTCGGGGGGCTGCACGCTATGTATCATGGGAGCTGGTGGGAGGTGAGGGCAGCCCTCACCTTCGATTGACCCCACTCCTTTCTCCTCCTTGCCTATCCCCTCCCCACTTGTCACCCCTCCACGTTCCTCCACTCCCCCTCCCCCCTCAGTGACCTCCCCCGCTCCCCTTCCTCTGTCTGTGACATCATACGCAGGCTTGTCCAGTTGTGGGGTCTGAGCCTCCAGCAGCTCTTTCAGGGTGCTCACGTAGTTCCCTCCCACCACTTCCTTACTGCCGAGGACTCCGGACAGCCGCTGGAGGGCAACATTAGCTGCCTGCTGACATGCATGTTTCTTTTTGCTGGAACCCTCTGGAGTGAACCAGAAAACATATTTTAAACATTATATAATACTTACAGTATATATCTATATACATTTGACATACACACAATATATTTACATTCAATACACCATGAAACATAACATTGTAAAGTATCCATACGGCCTACTGAATGTGGTGTTACCTGGGACATAGAAGGTGATTGGTCCAGTGAATCGAAGAGTGCATTGGTAGGTCTTCTCCTCTGCATCAGATTGGACAGCCTCCTCTGGGGGTGGGACATCCCGCGTATGACAGTGCTCCAGGACCACATCCTTATAGGAGGAAGCTGAGGGACAAGAGCAGAGTTTCCATGGCCACAAGCATTTTGATGGACATAAGTGAAAACAGTAAAGGTAGATGTACATTACTGTACTGTAGGGGTCTTTAACCTGATTCTGGTAGATCCAACAGGAGAGCTAGTTTCTTGTAGGCAGACTGAACAGCCTCTGTCATTCCAGAATGCCCCTCTCCAGAGGTGATGTCAGTTTTAAGGACCACAGTGACACTACCAAAGAACACAGGGCCTAAAGACAGAGTTACATGGTAGAGGTTAATCAATCAGACACTGATACCAATTTAGGACTATTGGTCATTCGAGAAACAAAACATGGTGATATTATGTTTTAACAGATACTATTGACACAATATTTTTTACTCATACCATACATTTGATTGGCTGAGGAATACAGCACCTGTGCATGAGAGGCTTTGTGGTTGGTCCGTCTGGCTACTGGATGCCTCTCCCTCCTCTGTGTCATTGGCTAGCTCACTCAGGCTAGCACTGTCCTTGGCAAGCTGGCTCAGGGCCAGTTTAGCCACTTCCTGGTGTGCTGTCTTCGACTTTGGGCACACCTGAACACCTTCAAATGTCTGACCTCTCACCCGCACACGACCCCTGTAACCTGGACAAACCCATTTTGAGAGAAGCCAGAGGGTCAAGTCTCCACAGAGACACAGCTGCATCTCCAACGTTTTCACATAATAATAAATCATTTATTTATACAATCAACACATTTTTATAGAGCTGTTTCCTGATATTATAAAGCTATTACATATAATATCATGAAACAACCCAGCATAAGCCACCATAAGACGTCTTCTTTACACCACAGAATTGGATAAGGGCCAGGAGTTTTTCTTGACCATGTAACGTAGCCAGGACAGTCTGGATGACCGTTATGGGCGACATTTTGGGCATGTTAAGGAAGAACTCCAGGCCCAAAGCTAGGGATAAGGTTCTGACCTACCGAGGGCTTCCTTTATCTCTGAGAAGACAGGCTCAGGCCACCCTTGCCTCCTGGCCTCCTCATACAGATGGTTCTTATATTTGAGGATGTCAGTACTGAACTCAGGATCTGAAAAACACACAGCTGCCATAGGTCAATATTTTTCCTCTGTTCATGGTAAAGTCTGTCTGTGTGAAATTATGTAAATGTGGTGAACACTTAAAGTTGTACACTAGATTAATTTGTCGTCTAAGGCACTGCATCTCAGTGCTAGAGGCGCCACTACAGACCCTGGTTCGATTCCAGGCTGTATCACAACCGTCGGGTTAGGGTTTGGCCGGGGAAGGCCGTCATTGTAAAAAAAAATTGTTGTTAACTGCCTAGTTAAATAAAGGTTAAATAAAAATGTGAATCTTTTAAGTAATTTTAACCCTCAAGTCTCTCTCTCCGAGTAGGGCTGGATTCCTCAGTAACTCCATTATCTGTCTCTCTACTATCTCTCTCTCTCGGTCTCTCTCTCTACCTGGGGTGTATTCATTAGTTGTATTCTGTTGCAAAACGTTTAGTCTGTTACAAAACTTTTTGCAATGGAAACAGTTTACACCAAATGAAAAATGAGCGTTTCTCTTGGACAAATTAAGGTAGGTCCCTTCCCGTTTGGTTCCGTTTACTCTGTTTGCTTGTTTGTTTCTTAGTGTAAACGGTTTACGTTAAATCTTTTTGCAACAGACATTTGCAATGGAATTTGACTAATGAATACAGCCCTGCTCTCTCTCTCTGGAAAACAAATGCTCTGAGTGGGGTTGAATCCATCTCTCTCTCTAAGTTCCTCTTCCTCACTCACCGTGTGTGCGTGTGTTCCTCTCCAGTGTGTCCACTCTGACGGTGAGTGTGTCCACTTTTTCCTGCACCTCTGTCAGTCTCTCCCACTGTGGCGCCAGGCTCTCCTGCAGGTCATTGTTCCCCTCCAGAAACACCCTCACACACTGCAACTCCTCCAGCTGGGGATACACACACACACACACAAAAAACATTTGAGGTGCCTTACTGTGTGTGTGTGTGTGTGTGTGTGTGTGTGTGTGTGTGTGTGTGTGTGTGTGTGTGTGTGTGTGTGTGTGTGTGTGTGTGTGTGTGTGTGTGTGTGTGTGTGTGTGTGTGTGTGTGTGTGTGTGTGTGTGTGTGTGTGTGTGTGTGTGTGTGTGTGTGTGTGTGTGTGTGTGTTTGGGTTCTTCTATCCTTGTGAGGACCTAAAATTCCAAAAAGTCCTCACTAGGATAGTAAAACAATTCTCCCTCGTGGGGACATTTCCCAGGTCCCCATGAGGACAAAGGCTATTTTAAGCTTAGGGTTACAATTAGAGTTAGAATTAGGGTTAGGTTTAGAGTTATAAGTTAGGTTTAGGGTTACGGGTTAAAGTTAGGGGGGGGGGGATTTTGAATGGAAATACATTGTAGGTCCCCACGAGGATAGAATAACATGACGTGTGTGTGTGTTTGTGTGTGTCTTACAGTAAGGGCTGTCTCTCTGTCCTCTTCATAGCGTTGGGACAGACACTCCAACTTTTCCTTCAGTATCTGTTGTTCCAGACTCAGAAAGTTCTGGAGTTTCAGCATGCTCTCTGGGACCTTATTATCTGCTGCAAGTGCAATCTTCTTCCCAACACAGCTCATGATAAAACTGAAGTCTGTATTCTGGAGCTGGGACAAAGATACCGGTCAGGTTCCCAATGTAAAAGTGAGGTATGGACTTAATAGCACACGCACACGCACACACACACACACACACACCTGTTCGATCTCCTCTGTCAGCTCACTGAATTTGGGGTAGTGTGTTTTCAGAGCCTGGCCCAGGTCTTTGATTCGCCCTAGGTAAGATTCTAACTCCCCCTTCTCCACCCGGAAGTCAGCCGAGTGCATCACCTGGTTCCTCACGTTGGTCACCTGCACACATACACACTGTCATACGTATACACAGGTAAATGTGCACATTTGTGAGTGTGAGAAAGTTTACCTGTGTGATAAGAGTTTTGGACTTCACAAACTTGGCAAAGTAGCTGCATTGGCTCATGAGATTGAGGAAGGCCGAGATGTCAAATTGGTCCACAGTGGTGTGGTCCATATTTCCACGGGGCATGTAGACCTAAAGACACACACAATGACATACCAACTACCAAGGCAGGATGTAACACACTTATGATAAATACAGGAAGAGCATTAGTCCAGATGTCGGTACTTTACCTTGGCTACCTCCCATTTTTTCGTAGGCCACAGGTACGGCTTGGAGTTACTCCAGTAGACCTGTCCGCCTTTAAATGAATGGTTGGCCCAGATCTCATCTCTCCATGGCTCGCACACTTCACACACTTGAGGAACCTTACACAGGAACAACCATAGAATTACTTTTGAATTCGAGAACAATTTTTTTTTATTGCAAACAACAAATAATAATATTGAACGCAAACATTAACCCAAAAGTTTTGAGAGCAATATAAATAGTAATGCAAGAAAATCATTTTGAAAGGTAAAAACAAATTGTAATTTTTTAAAAAAATATATATATAATCGCAATTGCGATTAAACACCTCTGACTGCATTTTTTAAAACTCTATTTGGTTACATTATCCGGCCCTTTGCTTCACTGCCTTGTTTTGGGTTTGCAAAGTTTTGGCAAGTTCATTCCGGGTAGGCGGGGTTTGGGAGGGAGGAGGTATATGATGAGTCTCTACTGGTCAACTGGTTTTGGAGAGACAGTTCATCCTCATTTAAAAGAAAATTATTTTTTAAAGGCTCAGTGGCTATTAGCTAGCTAGTTAGCCCAATGGGCCTGACTAGTATAACTAGATAACGTCAGCTTTACAACAAGGAAGACATAGGGAAACACCCTTTGGTAAGTGTCTTTTACATTTAGAAGATGTATTGAAACAATTAGCTAGCATGGTTATATCATTTCGATCCCAGCCAACAAGCAAGATATGGTGCACTGAAGTAACTCTGAAGTTATTCTAGTGGTAGGTGGCTAGTCAAGAACAAAGGCACTACAAGCCCTTCTCATGAACCCCAGTGCTGTATAGCCCTGGGTTCCCGAGAGCAAGGGCAGCTTTTCACTACAGTGTGATTGTACTATAGACAATTTTGTTTAGCATGTTTCTTTTTTTGTGTGGCCTGGCTCACTGGCTGTGTGTGTGTGTGTGTGTGTGTGTGTGTGTGTGTGTGTGTGTGTGTGTGTGTGTGTGTGTGTGTGTGTGTGTGTGTGTGTGTGTGTGTGTGTGTGTGTGTGTGTGTGTGTGTGTGTGTGTGTGTGTGTGTGTGTCTATCTGTCTGCCCAATAAGCGATGTCTCAGTGCAGAATTAGACATGTATCCAAGTTGCTCAAAAAGTCCCATTTGAAAGTGTATATTTATTTTAATTACATTTGTTTTTACACCCCGAGTTGCTCCTGCTCCTCCGTATCATTCAAATCAAATCCCATTTTATTTGTAACATGCGGCGAATACAACCTTACCTTGAAATGTTTACTTACAAGCCCTTAACTCTATTTCTCGAACTGCATTGTTGGTTAAGAAAATGTACTAAATAAACTAAAGTAAAACAATTGTATAAATAAGTAACACAAAACAACAATAACGGGGCTATATACAGGGGGTACTGGTACCGAGTCAATGTGGAGGCTATATACAGGGGGTACTGGTACCGAGTCAATGTGCGGGGGTACAGGTTAGTCGAGGTCATTTGTACATGTAGGAAGGGGTAAAGTAACTATGTATAGATAATAAACAGTGAGTAGCAGCAGTCTATGACTTGGGTGACTGGAGTCTGACCATTTTTTGGGCCTTCCCCAAATCTTTTCAGTCTCCTGAGGGGGTTCAATCCTACCACCGTCAGCAAACTAAATAATGGTGTTGGAGTCGTGCTTGGTCATGCAGTCGTGAGTGAACAGGGAGTTCAGAAAGGGGACTAAGCATTCACCCCTGAGGGGCGCCGTGTTCAGGATCAGCGTGGTAGAGGTGTTGTCCACCCTTACCACCTGGGGGCAGTGTTTCATCCCAGGGTTCTTTGCTTAGTGATGAGCTTTGTGGGCACTATGGTGTTGAACACTGAGCTGCATTCCATTTCTCTAAACGTCAAGTTAAGTTTAGGTACTGACTCTGAATGGTTAAGGTATGGGATAGGGTAAAACAAAATACAAAATCAGTGTCCACCACTGGGATCAAACAAGCAATCTTCTGATCCAGAGTCATGGAATTATACCCATCCACTATCCCCGTCCACCACATGTGCCCACTACTCAGTAAAGATGCGCTCCACTGTTGCCCCTAGTGCTTTCCATCTAATCCATTTTGTGTTCCAACCCTTAGGAAAGTATGAGAAGGGAGAGGTTCAGCTGGCTAAAGTCATTGCTGTGTGCAGGCAAACCCAGCAGCTCCTCCAGCAGACTGCCTCCTCCTGTCTTCCAGATGCTGCTGACCAAGCTGCCCTTCTAAGCTGCAAGGTCAGGATGCTCTCCCATGGGGAGCAAGGGCTGTAGTGGCACTGACGTGGCTGAAATATTACTTGGTGCCCTAAACCCCCTTCTTCAAATGGTATTTACTTGTTAATTCCCTTTCATGGATTTAAGGCAATGGATTGCTACAACCATGGTTGAGTGGAGTTCCGTCATATTCCTTACACCGCCAGTTCATTCCTTTAACCCTTACACTCATGGGAATTGGCCTACATAGATAGGGCTAAATTTAAATGTTTATTACATGAGAAATAAGGTAAGCAAAAGCATTACCATGGTAGCAATTCAAAGGGAACCGTTTGGAGATCATGGGGTAATGATTAGACTAAAAGGTGAGGACATGACGCTTCACCTGACAAGACTGAATCCAAGACTTTACGTGCATTTTACACTTACTGTACTTTTTTTTGGTATCAAAGTCTGAAAATACTCTAAATACATTCAGTGACATGACAAGAATATTGTTGGAAAATGTGGGGTTCTATTGCCAACATGACTTGCTAAAAAGGCCTTACAGTGTTAGGCTTTCACTAGGCAATTCAGAGAAGCAGATGGTTATTTTGGTGCGCATGGAATGAAGTCATGAGTGCACTCTGATGTGTGGTCCACTGTACATTTTCTTCACAACACATCAAGCATAGGCTCATTGTGTGGACACCCCAGGGTGATGTCATCTTGTAACTGTACATCAAGTCCACTGGGTACATTCATCTTGTAACTTCACAACACAGTGTTCAAGCATAGGCTCATTTGTGTTCAAGGATTGTGTTCAGGACAGCCCCAGGGTATGACGTCATGTCATCTTGTAACTGTACATCAAGCATAGGCTCATTGTGTTCAGGACAGCCCCAGGGTATGACGTCATGTCATTTTGTAACTGTACATCAAGCATAGGCTCATTGTGTTCAGGACAGCCCCAGGGTATGACGTCATGTCATCTTGTAACTGTACATCAAGCATAGTGATGATAAACACTGACACTGTACTGTATATGACATGAGGTTTATGATGTGGAAATGTGAAGTGTACATTTGGATTCACAGGTGTTTGACTTGCTCGTATGACATCAAAGTGGTATTTATTATAAATACTCAACGTCACATCTTTCAAAATACATAGAGTCCTTGTAACTTAAGGCATTTCCCTCACTCAGACACACAAAATCATTTGCAAAAGTTGGCCAATTAGCGGGAGGAATGGGGCAACTTTTTTTGGGGCTGTGCGTGCTGCTCAAGTTCTTAACGGCCGTCAGTCAAAACCCAATACAGCGCTATGAAGTGGAGGCCCTTGAGCTCTGACGTCTTGTGTAGCATGTTACTGTACAGCCACTGCGTTCCAATTTACGTGCTTATCAATGTCCATATCTGCCATTTTCAACCCGTATACGGGTACGAGTGTAAAGGGCTTCAGCCAAGAGGGAGATTGTATGAATGCGCACTTCGGCTTAAGGGGAGAGGGTCCGCTTGTGTCCTGATTCTTCACCCTTTCTACAAAAGTGTGCACGAGTTCAATGTTCCTCATTCCTAGCCCTGAAGGGCAGCAGTGTTTAAATTGTTCCTTTTCCACAGCTAGTTTGGCTGATGATCTGCCTCCGTAGCTGAGAGAAGCCGAAGAGGAACATCACTTCGTTCCCAAAAATACTACAAACACTTCTAACTGTACAGACGAGAATGAGTAGGGCAGACTTATCGCTGAACTGTGTTTAGTCCAGTTTACAGTACCAATTTGTGACCAGCCACATGTTCAATAAGGTATCCTGCAAATACAATTACAATGCAGAGATGTTCTTGCTCTTTAGTTAAGTTCTGACAATCATATGTTGGAAACCATTATCAAGGAAAACGAGTTGAACACTTTGTGGAAATTGTACATTTCTTGAACATTCTTCAAAGGACAATGTGTCTATCACAGGTCTAAATGTACAGTAAGGGGTATGTCCTTAATAAAATCATTTGTGATGGTTAATTGTGCAGACTGATTGATCAACTACTGTAATTAAACTCTGTGGTAATGCCTATGTCTTGCAGCTTTAACAGTATTGAGTCAAGTAACAGCTTTGTCAACTGTCTCGCCAAGGACTGACTCAAAGATTATGGTAACGAGTGCGCTGAGTCGGGAAGCAAGTACAGGGAGTGTGTGTTTCAATAAGTAAACAAAACAATAACCGCGAAACACAAAACACGCCGACGTGAAAACAGAGTCGATAACACCCGAGGAGAGAACCAAGGGGAGTGACAGATATAGGGAAGCTAATCAAGGAGGTGATGGAGTCCAGGTGAGTGTCATGAGGCGCGGGTGCGCTTGACGACGGTGACAGGTGTGCGGAATAAATCAGCAGCCTGATGACCTAGAGGCCGGAGAGGGAGTATACGTGACAATTATGTTTATTACTATGGCTCTTCAAATTTGATAAGTACATAAGGAGCTATCGTCACTGGCCATATACGTGTAGATTGAGGTGTTTAGAAAAAGTTGGTTTTGACTTTGGTCTCGTTGCACCGCAGCTACCTACAAAAGTCATGTGTGAATCAACTTGCTAGCTAGCTTCTTAACCTGTTAGCTACCTAACATAGTTAGGGACTGAAGATAATGTAGATGTGTATTGTATCCCCTGAATTCTGGAATTAGCAATCAAGCTACTTTATAGAGTAACAAACAAGTATCTAGCAAATGATCTGGGTTGCATGGTAGCTATATCTAACATACCGAGGTATACATAGCCTTGGATGTAAACAAACTGGATCACTGGGTGAGGCTAACCTTTTCTCTCAAGTTTTCATGTACTGAATAAAAATATAAAGTTCAGTGTGTTTCCATTGTATTTTCTACTCTACCCATAGTTCTTCACAAAAATTAAATAGCAAATGTGCCTAGTCTGGTTTTAGCACATGTGCTCTAGCCAACAGCTGGCAGATACAGGGTGATTAGGCTATGAGTAGGATAGGCTCAGGGTTGCCAGGTCAAGTTCAAATTTCTATCCCAATGAAACCTCAACCCACTTACCAGGCCTGACAAATAGCCCCAAAAATGTTTCTTTTTTTCACAGCAGAAGAACAGTTGCCACATTTATCCAATAAACCCTTTTTCTATCATGTTAGAGCAAATTAAGAAGGAATATCTGCGGAATTTGTAACGATGTAAGCTAAGAAGCAAACTTCAGTTTTCCATCAAAATAATAACTATTGTGAGTTTAAGAATATGTCGCAAGAGAAAGGCTAATTCACCCTTATTAAATTTGCCAGATCATTTTCCATCAATGGATGTTGATTTAACTTGTTTTGACTGCTATGATTAAGCAATAAGGCCCGAGGAGGTGAGGCACATTGCCAATATTTCTGTTCTTAGGACACAGCCCTTAACCGTAGTATAATGGCCATTTACCACAAACTCCTGAAGTGCCTTATTGCTATTATAAACTGGTTAAACATATTTAGAACAGCGTAATTTTTTTTGTCATACCGTGGTACACGGTCTGATATACCACAGCTTTCAACCAATCAGCATTCAGTTTATAATTGTAATTAAATCCCTTTTGCACATAACTTGATAAATCCTAAAGGAGAGTTAGAGGGATGAAAGTTGGACAGAGGATCTCGAAATCTCTGAAAAAAGAAACACTTGAACGAACTTCAAAAAAGAATGCTAGGCTATTTTCTGGCAATTGTGCCATTGTGTTAGATGTATAAAACGGCCTGTTTGTGAGATTGACTCGTTATTTCAATAGGCATAGGCTACCGACTAAAATCTGTGTTTATAATTGCAATTCAACTTTGCCATGGTTTGCTGAGCTAGATGCAGGTGGCCTATAGGCCCTGATAGGTCAACATCCACAATGAAACTGACATTAAATGTGGAGAATGATACATTTGCGATAGAGCTGTCACCATGATAACAATTGATAGGATAATTCAATTAGAAATTATCCTAACACGGCCATTAATAATTGCCTAATAACACAAGGCTACAATAAAAAATTAAGTTATAGGCCATTTATTCAAATCTGTTTGTCAGCTCCAGGTAGACTACACAAGTGGCACAAATTGATTTGCAATGACTTCAGTGATATCGCGTTGAACATCTCATTCCAAAATCATGGGCATCAATATGGAGTTTGTGCCCCCATTGCTGCTATAACAGCCTCCACTCTTCCGTAAATACATTCCATTAGATGTTGGAACATTGCTGCGGAGACTTGCTTCCATTCAGCCACAAGAACATGTGTGAGGTCGGGCACTGATGTTGGGCGATTAGGCCTGGCTGGCATTCGGCTTTCCAATTTATCACAAAGTTGTTCGATGGGGTTGAGGTTAGAGCTCTGAAGGCCAGTCAAGTTCTTCCACACAGATCGACAAACCATTTCAGTATAGACCTCGCTTTGTGCACAGGGGCATTGTCATGCTGAAACAGGAAAGGACCTTCCCCAAACTGTTGCCACAAAGTTGGAAGTACAGAATCGTCTAGAATGTCAATTTATGCTTTAGTGTTAAGATTTCCCTTCACTGGAACTAAGAGGCTCAGCCCGAACCATGAAAACAGCCCCACAACATTATTCCTCATCCACAAAACTTTACAGTTGGCACTATGCAGTCAGACAGGTATGGTTCTCCTGGCTTACGCCAAACCCTGATTCATTTGTGGGACTGCCAGATGGTGAAGCATGATTCATCCCTCCAGAGAACACGTTTCCACTGCCCCTGAGTCCAATGGCAGCGAGCTTTACACCACTCCACCAAAAGCTTAGCTTGCACATGGTGATCGTAGGCTTGTGTGAGGCTGCTCAGCCATGGAAACCCACTTCATGAAGCTCCCGCCTAACAGTTATTGTGCTGATGTTGTTTCCAGAGGCAGTTTGGAACTCTGTAGTAAGTGTTGCAACTGAGGACTGACCATTTTTATGTGCTACGCGCTCCCAGCACCGTTGTTGCTCCTAGATGTTTCCACTTCACAATAACAGCACTTACAGTTGCCCGGGAGAGCTCTAGCTGGGCAAAAATGTGACGAACTGACTTGTTGGAAAGGTGGCATCCTATGACAGTGCCACATTGGAAGTCGCTGAGCTCTTCAGTAAGGCCATTATACTGCCAATGTTTGTCTATGGAGATTGCATGGCTGTGTGCTCGATTTTATACACCTGTCAGCAACGGGTGTGGCTGAAATAGCCAAATCCACTCATTTGAAGGGGTGTCCATATACTATAAATACTTTTACGTGTATAGTGTATCAAAAGGTAAGCTACAGTAGCCTACAATTGCATAGAAATTAATAGACTACATGACGGCCAACAAATGCAAATGTATCATTCTTCAAATTTAATGTCAGGTTTATTGTGGACTTATTCCCGTAACAGAAGCATCTATACATTCCATTTCAAGTGCTCAAGACCCAAGAACTAAGCATGCGTAAAACCCTTTGCTTGATAGTTTTCCATAAGAAAATTCGACTTTCAAATGCAGTTTACTTTAAACCACCTCTGAGCGAATTTATCTACAGCATACTTAGTGAGCCTAAAGTCGTATTCCAGTCGTTGTCGGGGTTATAGCAGTTATAGCGCATTAATAGGTTTTATGGGAAAGGGTTGTAAATGGGTGTCTCCATAATGACAATCTAAATAGCCTACCTACAACTGGTAAAAAGTTGTCACGACGTGTGCGTGCTGCCGTCTCAATGACTCAGCAGCAGCGCTCTCAACCAGTGCTCTAAATAACACACACACCCTTCCAGCCATCCCCACCACTCACTCAGTAACAATCTGCTCACTGCCTGATAATCTGCAGCAACAAGTTACAACAATTTACAGAAAGCCGCAGACATGGCAACCCCGGGTAGACTAGTCTACAGGGGGTTAGGGATCAGGGGTCATGGGTTGATCAGTGAGATTATTATGGATAAACCCGAGAATATGTTTTTGTCAAAAGGCAGTCCAAGCATCGATCGTCAAGTCACCAGAATCGAACCCTCGATATATATTTGAAATACGCATCACGATCACCGAGCACTTTCACCACCCTGTGAAGATCATTTACATTTTCATCTGTAGCCTAATAAACTGTAGTTTCCCCGAGTCGTAGTGGAAGGACCACACGACAGATCATCACGTGACTCCACGTTTACTTCAGTAGGATGGCTATTATTTCAACATTTACGCATAAAGGAGTTTCCACCGCCATTTCTCGCATTTCATTTTACCAACAGAGATCCCACCATGTCGAACAAACACGTTCTCTGTCGTCATTTATAAAATTGTACCGAAACTTCCTGTTTCTATCACAACTGTGCGATTTATTTTATACGGTATGACTTCACTCCATACAAACTGTGGATGGAAACGTGCTTACTGAAGAAGAAAAAAATACATTCATTTACAAGTCACTTGTTCTTGCCTTTAAAAAAATATTTTCTTGCAATATTATTTTTCCTCTCAATACTTTTGGGTTAATGTTTTGCCCTCAATATGATTCTTTTGGTTTGCAATAATAATTTGGTTCTCGAATTCAAACGGTTTGTTTTATATTACAATCACAAAAGTCATTCCATAAAACAGTTGTAGCCTATGACATCCGTGCATGGGCAGAACATATTAGGGACGGAAACTCAGATATCATGCGAGTTACATTTTAACTCACATATTTTAATCACCTGCTTTGCCCTGGGCATCCATTTCTTCAGGTTACATTGTGTTGTACATAGATCGCCTTTGTTTGCGTTCACTTTGTTTCGGAGTTGATTGTGGTACGTTTCGGTTTCGTGTTCCAGGAATCCTCCTAGTCGCGTTTTAAGACAATTCAGACCCATGGTCGTTTTAATCCAGTTTTTATAGTCGTCATCCTGAAACCGTCTGAATGAGTCCATGGTGAAACAAATGCTGTATAGTTGTGCTGGATAATAATTCCTTCGGTACCGCCCGATTCGATCAGTTCCGTAACCTGTGAGCCTACATTACCTATGCGCTGGGTTTGACAGGCTGTCTGCAGCGGAACTGTCAGGCGCACAGGGTCCCGGTTCAACCAATGAGCAGCGTTCTCGCCACCGTCATAACGTGTACGTAGATCGATTCCTGTACATGTATTTTGGGGAAGGTTCTCTCACCTCCAAGATACATATTTAACCCGTTTATACCATATACTTTGCTTCCATGTATTACCACAGCAAAACAAACCTTCCAATGTACGGCATTGCATTCAAACCAATAATGATAGAAACGCAGGACATTTTAGTGATTGTGCATTTATGTATGTTTTTTTCAGTACGTGTTCTTGCTCTTACAGTTCTGGTCACTGTTCAATCACAAAGTGTCTCAATGTGATCTACAGCATAGACATACCTACATCTCAATATAACGTATTTAACAAATAAAACAAAGTATGGTCATGTTGGAGAGTTGTTTTTTGGGGACAATCAATTTCCCCTTCTGGTCCCTTCTGTGGCTGGATTTACAGAGTAAACATACAACTTTTTGTACATGCACATTCTCATTTAGTCGGTCAACAACAGCAAGTTCATATCGATAAAAACATGCTCGCAAGCAAAATCTGAAACCTTTTCAAGACTTTGAATAGTTCCCTGGGTTCTACTGTCCCGTCCTCTGGTAGATCACTGATCAACCCATTAACCTTGACCCCTAACCCCTCTTCTGGCATAAAGGCATGATTGGTCAGTACAGTCCATAGACTTAAATTAAATAAAGGTTCAATTTGAAAAAGTCTGTTCCCCAACTGGCTTCCCACAGGTGGTTTTATCCCCATTGTAATTATTTTGTTGTTGCATTTTCATTGTTGGACATACATTTTTTATTTAAAAAATTAACATTGGGAAATCAACTCCACGCGATTTTAAACTAGGAAATATGTTCACACGTATTTCCACGCATAATAGCGAGACACGTGATCATAAACAAATGTAAGCAAGGTTTGAAATTATTAGGTTTGGTTAGGTGTGGACTTCTTGCGGTCAATTTGCTGTCTACAAATGATTTGTAATCATGTTCCGGCTCCCCGACCATCCCCTCAATAAAAAATAGAAAGAAATGGGCTGCATCTGAATCTAGTTGATGATCCCTTACTTAGACATTGCATCATTGCATCTGTCCCATTATAGACCTATGAGCGAATGGGCAATGCCATTGAGGCCATCTCCATTGTCTTCTTCGAGTTGGCAAGCAAACTGAGTGCATACGGTCACCTGTAGTCTGGCCGGTATACCGTATTTTACTATACACCGGTATTGATGCACAGACCGGTATGGGTTTTTACTTTACCTTCTATAACGGTATTTTGAAAGTTTTTCTTGTTAAATGTGATACGCATTGTGTGATGTTAATTTGTATAGTTTACTCCGATAATTGAAACATCTTTCTCCCCTCACTCTATGCCGCTTTCCACACAGACCTAGTCCCACCCCTTCACTCAAGGAGCGTATTTGTTGTCTCGAACATGAGACACTTGGTCAATGCAGCACATGCAACAATGAGAACGACTATTATGCCGTTTCCACTTTCCTTCCTAATTTTAAAAAAAAAAATTATATGCTTATTATTTTCCAATAAATAAATAAAAACATTCAACAAAAAAGACAGCAATACAAACATTGACATTCATTGTACTGTTGAATGGGATGGCCAATTTTAGAGGACAAAACAAAACTTAACTCACACATACACAAAATAAAACTAAATCCTATTAGGTGGTACATGTATAAGAAGACAGCATATAGTCATTACAAGCAGTGTAGTTAAGCCAAAAATATTGAGTGGAGTACAGCACAGAGTAGCAGCAGATCATCAACCCAGTTACGAAACGGGACTAGAACATTTATCCAGTATCGGCTGCCATATTTGGTAAAACAATGGACTTCTATTGGAGGTATTGTATCGTATCTTTCCCATATGTATTACATTCCATAAATCCCGTAACCACGTTTCAAAAGGTAGGTACAGTCTCCAATTTCCAAAATTGCAATACGAGCCTTTAACTAATTGAGTACAAAGAGAGACAGCTTTCCCCTGGTTATTACCATCACCTGTACCAAACAGAGCGAACAATGGGTCTGGGGCTAGAACTCTATCGTAGGCTTTAGATAAGTCAATCAAAAATGAGAGCCCAGTAAGCATGTAACTTAGGACATGTCCAGAATAAGTGGGTCAACATCCCCTCATCCTGCTTGCACCTCTCACACAGTGGTGAGGTGTCTGGGAATATTTTATGCAGTTTCACTACTGAGTAATGTAACCTGTGTATCACCTTAAACTGTACACGGTGTGTGAAACCCCATTCAAAAGGGTCGGTCTCTAGACTGTATGATGTGCTACAGGCCCACATAGAGGTATCCACACACTATTAAAAGGGTTTGGGAACAAGAACTTGGCTCATAAATCTCAGATGAGGACTGGGTAGAAGCTCCCAGGAATATAAACCACAGTTCTTGTTCCCAAGCCATTTTAATAGTGTCTGTGGATACCTCTATGTGGGCCTGTAGCACATCATACCGTCTAGAGACCGACCCTTTTGAGTGGGGTTTTACAAGGGTCAGGCTATGTAATGTAGGATTATTTGGCTTAATGCCATACTGTGGAATATGTGTCCTTAAGAAATTCCTGATTTGGAGGTATCTGAAAAAATGTGTTGTTGGCATGTTGAACTTTCCCTGTAATTGTTGAAATGAAGCTAACTAACCATCCATGTATAAATGACCAATTGTTGTGAGCCCCTTCTCCCTCCACTGTGAAAACACCACATCATCCAATGCGGGGTGGAAAGCATGATTCAGGCAAATCGGGCCGTCAATGTATACGGTGGGTACGTTAAGAAAATACCTCATCTGTTTCTAGATGCTAAGAGTATGACAGTGGCTTTTAGAGTCATAAGTGGCTTTTTTTCACATATGATGGACAATTAACAAGTGCACTGCTCAATCAAAAGACATATCATTCTGTCACATCCCAGGTAAACTTTCCCTCCAGAAAGCACACTGTTCAGATTAGCAGCCCAATAATACAGTTTAAAGTGAGGAAGGCCAAAGCCCCCTCTATCTTGTACTTGCATAAATGCTTCTTTGAAACTGTCCGAATTTGCGTTCAGTAGCTGATCAAGGTCTCGTCACTACAAGGCTTGTGAACTTGTCCATCACTGTTCTAATTGGGGTAGATTGCAGAAATTGCATATCCACGGGCCGTGATAGCGGCATCAATTCGCATTTTTGGCAGTTTATCTTGTAGCCAGAGAAGGAGCAGAATGTATTTATCAAGTTAAGGGCGGAATAGAAGTTTTAGGCTTGGATAAAAACAAAATCACATCATCTGCATATAGGGAAATTTTGTGGTGAGTGTCTTATTTTAACAGAAGCTATATGCCTGAATCAAGGGATTCCATGGCTATAGCGAAGAGAGCAGGTGAAATAGGGCACCCCTGTCGGCAGCCCTTGAACAAGTGGAATGACTGCGACATTGCCTGATTGGTTACCACGGACGCCATTGCGTGTGCATAAATAATTATTATCTTTTTTAATAAATTCCTTTCCAAACCCGAAGTGCTCCAGAACCGACATCATATACTTCCACTCAAGCCGATCAAACGCCTTCTCTGCATCAAGAGCTATTACCACTGCCTCAACCTTCTCTGCATCAAGAGCTATTACCACTGCCTCAACCTTCTCTGCATCAAGAGCTATTACCACTGCCTCAACCTTCTCTGCATCAAGAGCTATTACCACTGCCTCAACCTTCTCTGCATCAAGAGCTATTACCACTGCCTCAACCTTCTCTGCATCAGCTATTACCACTGCCTCAACCTTCTCTGCATCAGCTATTACCACTGCCTCAACCTTCTCTGCATCAGCTATTACCACTGCCTCAACCTTCTCAGCATCAGCTATTACCACTGCCTCAACCTTCTCTGCATCAGCTATTACCACTGCCTCAACCTTATGATCGTGATACATTACGTTGAAAAGGCGTCTCAAATTGTAGTATATATGTCGGCCCGGGATAAAACCTGTCTGGTCAGGGTGTATGATGTCGGAAATATATGTTTTCAATCGGTTTGCCAATATCTTTGTCAACACCTTATTTCCTATAGGGAGTAACAACACGGGGCGATAAGACGACATCTCCATGGAATCTCTATCATATTTTTTCAAGATCAGTGCTATTGTAGCCTCATACAATGTTTGCAGGAGTTTGGCATTTTCTTTGGATCGTTTAAACATTCGCAACATAAGTGGAGATAGTACTTCTTATAGAATTCTGTGCCAATCTATGACATATCCATCAGGCCCAGGGGCCTTGCCGTTTGTAAATTGTGCTATCGCTGTGTTAATTTCCTCTAAAGTTATCCCTGCATCGAGTGCAGCAGCTGCCCCCCTGTCTAGTTTAGGAAGTTCACATTCCACTTTACTTCTTAATATAAATCAACACGCATTCTATAATTACACTATTGGTGTGCGTTTCTTACATCTGTAAACAGCTAGTTTATTTTCTTAGCAAGTTGTGGCTAAGTCGTGTTAGCCGCTAATGCTAATCGCTAGTCAGCTGACTAGCCAATAAATGTACTGAGTCAGAGCAAATGTAGCTGGCAATACAGCCTGATACCAGTGATGGTGGAGGCCTAAATCAGCATGTTGTTTGTGCAACAGTATCTTCTAAATCAAAGAGGAATAGGCAAAGCATGAATATGTTCGCTACATGAAGAAAACATTTAATGTAGCCAAAGATTATAGAGTCCCGTAGGAAACACTGACCAACACTTTGGTTCCTCCCCTGTCACAATAACTCCTCCCTGGCATTTTCATGTCAAACACTGTATTCAAAGTGTCCACTCTTATATTCTAACTATAGAATTATGATAATTATATTTCCATGATTCCATCAGTTCACCCAAGTGTTCTGATCTAAATCGCAAGTCAAATCACAATTGCAACATTTGGTAAAAAAACAAAATAGCTTTGGCAAATATCATGCAGCACTACATGGCAATATGGAATGGAAATTATCTCAAATGAGTGCAGGACATTTATGTAAACTATTTTGGGTGAAAGTTTAATATAACAGTATAAAACAATCAGAACAGAGAACCCATTGAAATCAATTAGAATGTATGTGTTGTCACCCTAGGGTCACACACTACTCAAAGCAAATCCAGAACATTTATTACTCAAACCATTAAATACCGTGACATGATATTTTTGCCATATAGCCCAGCCCTACTGTAGTGAATTTTTTGAACAGGTACAATGCCGAAGTTGCCGATTTATTGCCACCTGCAGTTATGGAATGTTTGCTCACTAGTATAATTCATTGGCTGATCCCTCCTGATGACCCAAATGGAATCATGTGATCCTTCCTTAACCCATAGGAAGTCCCACCCTGTTGATTACTTCAAAATTGTAGAAGTCCTCAATGGTGCTGCCCATGCTAAAACTGGCATTTGGGCACGAGAGTCATCCATCTCTTCTGGTTTAGTCCTCACCTCTGCTCTCCTCCTGCTGCTCTCTTCCCCTGCCCTCTGATGAGTTAGTAGGTTAACTGGTTACGCAGGTGTCTCCACTTCATTCCCTCCCCCTTCTCCTCATCTGTGTCTCCATTGATGTGATGGTCTGGAGTTCAGAGGAGAACTGGTCACTCAAGTCTCTGTTGGCCAGGAGGAAATCCCTCAGTCTCAGCAACTCCTCAGTGTCCTACAGAATACAGCAGGAGGTCAGACATTAGTCAGACAGAGTCAATCAGTCAGACAACTAATGGTTAGAATTGTAGTTAGAAGTACCTGTGTGTCTGTGTCAGTAAGCAGCTCCTGCAGCCTCTCTCTCAGCAAGTCCGCTTCCCATTGGCTGATAACTCAGGCTCCACCCCCTCCGACAAGGAACCGTCCACTCGGTCCACACCAGGAACTAACACTGACAAATCAACAGCCAGCATCTGGACACGAACACACACAGCATTTACACTCCATAGATCAGAGGTGATACAACACACAGACCTGAGAGCTGGTATCACACACACCTCTAGTATCTGTTGTCCGGCTGCTGCCACTTCTGGTAGGTGTGTGAATTGCTGTAGGAGCTGCTGTATGCTGACCTGGTAGTGCCTCATCCACTGGTCACACACTCGCATCTCGCAGGAGTGCATCAACTCGTTCCTACACCTGATAACCTAAGACAAGACGCATACACATTCATAACACACAAACAGAGGTGACATGTGTGTTTATACTGTGTAGATTTGTGTTACCTCTCTGACACAGTGCTGGTCCACGTAGTTGAAGTGGGAGCAGAAGTTCAGGAGGTTGAGCAGTGCGGACGCATCACACAGCTCCGCCCCCTTAACCCCAGCTTGACCCCGCGGCATGTAGGCCTGAGGGAGACAAAGGAAGAAAGAAGGAGAGAAGAGGTCAATTATCTAATATAACATGGGTGTAAGCGGAGTACAATTTCAATAACAGAACCAATAATTCAGTAATATTTAGTTTGCACACACACACACACACACTACCTTGGCCAGTTCCCAGTGGTCCTGGTTCCAGAGTGGGGGTCTGCAATTCCCCCAATTCACCATCCCCCTGGGGTTTGTGTGGTGCCTCAGGATCACGTTCCTCCACTCTGTACACACCACACACACAGAGTACAGCTGTGGGACACATACGAGAAATAATCATTCAATCAAACGTCATGACAGGTCTCTACTGGTGTAGTCTCTCGTTTGCGAAATGGTATTACTCCTTTGCGAAATGGTTTTACATTTTTTTCTTCAGTTCATTACCAGTACGGTTGGTGCCAGCATGCATGCACATTAAATTAGTGCGAACACCATTATAGCAGAAAAGAGTACGCGAGTGCCAGGGGCGTATTCATTACGCCGATTCTTTAACAAAACGTTTCTTACGGATGCAAACGGAACGAAACGGACCTACCTGAATTTGCTTTATCTTGGCCAGGTCGCAATTAAAAATGAGAACTTTTTCTCAACTTGCCTACCTGGTTAAATAAAGGTGAAATAAAATAAGTGTTTTCCGCTTTGCAACTGTTCGAACTAATAAATACACTCTTAACGTCCAGGATACTACTGGAGTAAATTGACACATGATCTAGCTAGCCCATAATAATTTTCTGAAAATGATTCAGGTTATTTGGGGAGGGGTTCAACTCAACTGACATTATGCCAGCAGACAACTTTTGACTCTCACCTGATTCCCTTTGGGTCTGCACCCGCTCCGACATGGCCGCCGCAGACTCGGGTTCCTAGTGACTAGATTTCCGTGGAAGGATCTCATCTCAGTATCGGTGAAAGGGTGCAACCCCTCCCGCAGTTTGAGGAGACAGTACCCCGCTTTGAGCCAGTTCTTATACCCCCCATCGTTCAGACGAGCGCTCAACTCTTCGTGTACCATGTTCAAATTAAAACAAACACCAACATTAAAGCAGAGCTAGATCTTAAAACAAACTGAAGAGTATGCCGACTTTATCTCTGGAACGCTACATAAGAAAAGGTCAACAAAGAAACAAAAGTGCGTGTCATCCGCGATGTCAAGTTTCCGCTTTTGTCTCGACTCGAACCCCGCCCATTCTCTGTCAGTGCAGTATGGGGATTGTAGTAAACTAGCTAGACTTTTCCAACTGCCGTCGGTCTGCCCTGAAATAGCGAAACTGTCTGTATAGCCTGAATATGATTTATTAAAGTGATAACGACAATACAGGTAAAATAATCGAAATGATTCATTATAAAATCTAAAGATGTATCTATAACTATAGGCTTAGGCCATACATTATCAGTACTCTAACTGCCTTGACTACATAAATCCAACCTGTAGTGTACCTACACAGCAGTACTCACCTATACAAGACTTTAGGTCATAGAATACTAAAAGCTATAAGAAACGTATGAAGGTACAGTTGTCAGGATGGCCGAGCGGTCTAAGGCGCCAGACTCAAGGTGAAAATCCTTCCTGGGTAAAAGGGGTATTCTGGTCTCCGAATGGAGGCGCGGGTTCGAATCCCGCTTCTGACAATGTTTTTCCTTAACAAAATCAGATTGATAGAGTGGATTCCCTCAAGTGGTGGAAAGAAAACACATGATCATTTTACGTTTTTGCCATTGCCTAGTTAAAAATTCGCTCACCTGGGCTATTTTCGAGTGATCCAGACAGAGCAGCGAAATTTCAGGTAGGAGGAAAAGAGTGTTTTCGTGTTTTCGTCCATGAGGTGGCGCCATCATCATTCCAAACGCCAGAGGCAGCCCTGCATGGACGAGTTTTACTGCTGGCTGTAAATGAGAAGTTTTACTGGTCACCCTCCTAGAGATTTATTTACAGGGTATCCACATAACCAAGGTGTGGTTGTGGTTGTGTGTGTGTGTGTGTGTGTGTGTCAGAAATATATACCAAGATGTGCATTATAAGAAACGTGTGGCCTAACCCTGCAACAGTAAAGCGTGCATATTTTGTTTCTGTAATTAGAGGACAGAAAACAACCCACACACCTAATTTAAGGACCAGTGGTATTCTCTGATACAGTGAATCACTTACTTAGAATTATAGGACCCAACTTCAAACAGATTTATACAACAAAGAGCAATTATGAAAATGAAAATACATTTTGTGTTGTATCAAATATTGTCATCTTTACATGAACATTTAATTAGTCTTTTAGGATGCTCACCGAAAAACAAATATCCCTCTATCTTTGTAATTGGATCTCTACGGATTCGATTAAAGCTAAAGTAGATTAGACACCCTGGAGTGTGTGTATGTGTGTGTGCACGCGCTTGCGTCCGTACTTCCCTGCGAGTGTAAGTGCATAAATGTGGCCTGCTTAGTGAATTGAGAGGGACACAACAATGGTGTGCGTGTGATCCCAGCAGGGGGTTGTTTTAAGCAGAGGGAGATCAAAGAGACATTAGTATTCTGAAATAAATCATACGCCCAGGTCTCACTGTGAGAGTCCCCAAACCCCCTACACACACACACAGGCCATCACGCACACAAACAGGCAAGTCCGCGCACACACACACACACACACACACACACACACACACACACACACACACACACACACACACACACACACACACACACACACACACACACACACACACACACACACACACACACACACACACACACACACACACACACACACACACACACACACAAGGATACACGCACACAAGCCTGCATGCTTTTACATACACACACACACACATCCACATATTCTCTCGCTCCACTCGGCTCAACCCACTGTCTCTCTCTTCAAAAGTCTGCCCTCCCTTACCCCGATGGGGCTTCATAACAATCTGCTCACTGGCTCTGTTTCCTTTGTTACCCTCTCAATGTTTCTCACTTTTGCACAAAATACAGTTTCCACCCACTTTCTGCAAATATGCAGTGCAGAAAAAAGCTTTGTCAGAGAAAATGGTTGTTCATTTCTCAGAGAGAAAGTCAGAAACGCCAACCACATGGTTTGACATGTTTATCCTCAGGGAAGCCACACCGTATTTTGCTCTCTTTCTCTCGCTGTCTCAGTTTTTCAGTCTGCTACCTCTGGATGGGATGGTTTAATTATATGTCATTGTCCTTACCTTGTGGTTTTACTGAAACGTTAGTGTTTTACTTTCTAAGGACGTACTGAGTTTCATGTTGTTAGTTTTATTAAATAGTCATTCCAGGGATGGGTATATTATTCATCGAAGACTGTCACCTGGAGATCGAAAAGAAGGAGAGAAAAAGGGAAAGGGAGATGGAGAGAGAGACAGAGAGGGAAGAAAGACACTGCAATCAATTTCAAATCAAAAATCAAATCCCATTTGTCACATACAACAGATCAAATCCCATTACAACAGGTGTAGTATACCTTACCGTGAAATGCTTACTTACAAGCCCTTAACCAACAATGCAGTTCAAGAAATAGACTTAAGAAAATACATAACAATAACGAGGCTTTATACAGGGGGTACTGGTACTGAGCCAATGTGGGGGGGGTACAGGTTAGTCGAGGTTTGTAAAGTGACTATGCATGGATAATAAACAGTAAGTAGCAGCAGTGTCAAAACAAAGGGGGAGATCAATGTAAATAGTCCGGGTGGATTCATTGTTCAGCAGTCATATGGCTTGGGGGTAGAAGCTGTTAAGGAGCCTTTTGGTCCCAGACTTGGCGCTCCAGTACCACTTACCGTGCGGGTGACTGTAGTCTTCCTCTGACACCGCCTAGTATATAAGTCTTGGATGTCATGAAGCTTGGCCCCAGTGATGTACTGGGCCATATGCGCTACCCTCTGTAGCACCTTACAGCCAGATACCGAGCGAGCAAACTGGTCAGGATGCTCTCGATGGTGCAGCTGTAGAACTTTGAGAATCTAGGGACCCATGCCAAATCTTTTCAGTCTCCTGAGGGGGAAAAGGTGTTGTCATAAGGAACTTGAAACCCTCTACCCGCTCCACTTCAGTCCCGTCAATGTTAATGGGGGCCTGTTCGGGCCTTGTCTTACTATAGTCCAGGATCAGGTCCTTTGTCTTGCTCACATTGAGGGAGAGAGTGTTGTCCTGGCACTACACTGCCTTGTCTCTGACCTCCTCCGTATAGGCTGTCTCATTGTTGTCGGTGATCAGGCCTACCACTGTTGTGTCGTCAGCAAACTTAATGATGGTGTTGGAGTCGTGCTTGGAAATGCAGTCGTGGGTGAACAGGGAGTACAGAAGTGGACTAAGCATGCATCCCTGAGGGGCCCCAGTGTTGACGATCAGCGTGGCAGATGTGTTGTTACAACCTGGGGGAAGCCCATATGGAAGTCCAGGTTCAAGTTTCAGAGGGAGGTGTTTAGTCCCAGGGTCCTTATCTTAGTGATGAGCTTTGTGGGCACTATGGTGTTGAATGCTGAGCTGTAGTCAATGAACAGAATTCTCACAACTGTATTCCTTTTGTCCAGGTTGGAAAGGGTAGTGTGGAGTGCAATAGAGATTGCGTCATCTGTGGATCTGTTGGGGCGTTATGCGAATTGGAGGGGGTCTAGGGTTTCCGGAATGATGGTGTTGATGTGAGCCACGACCAGCCTTTCAAAGCATTCCAAGACTACTGACGTGAGTGCTAAGGGGCGATAATCATTTAGGCAGGTTACCTTCGCTTTCTTGGGCACAGAGACTATGGTGGTCTGCTTGAAACATGTAGGTATTACAGACTCGGTCAGGGAGAGGTTGAAAACGTCAGTGAAGACACTGGCCAGTTGGTCCATGCATGCTTTGAGTATGTGTCCTGGTAATCCGTTTGGCCCCACATCTTTGTGAATGTTGACCTGTTTAAAGGTCTTGCTCACATCGGCCACAGAGGGTGTGATCACACAAAAAGGCATTTAGCTCGTCTGGGAGTCTTTGTAGTCCGAACATTTTCAAGCCCTGCCACGTCCGACGAGCGTCAGAGCCGGTGTAGTGGGATTCAATTCTTTGTTCTTTCATATGTAGAATTAGAATGAGTAAAATGTTGTTTTATGACTTGAGCATGTGTGTGGGACTGAGGAGACTTAGGGTCAGAATAGTTCTAAGTGACGCTGGTGACACAGAGCAAACAGCATATGCCCCAGTGTCTACAGGAACAGTAGCAAGCAGTTGTCAATACAGTTATCATCACTCCCACAAAGGATATCGTGACACATACATAGGCACACGTCTGAAGGCATCCAGTGTTATAGAAAAACAATCAGATCCACGAAAGGTGAACACTCTGCTCCTGGCAGTAACTCAAACATGTGATCATGAGGTCGTGTGCATGTGTGCGATTGTGTAATTGTATGTGAGTGTCTGTGTTCCCACACGTGTATCTGCATATGTGTGTGTGTACTTTGATAGCCACCCACATGAATATGCAGATGTATTTCAGGGAGCGTATGTGCTCGGCATTAAGCCCACTCTCCACTGCTGACCCAATTTCACACCGCATATTTTGTGTGTGTGTGTGTGTGTGTGTGTGTGTGTGTGTGTGTGTGTGTGTGTGTGTGTGTGTGTGTGTGTGTGTGTGTGTGTGTGTGTGTGTGTGTGTGTGTGTGTGTGTGTGTGTGTGTGTGTGTGTGTGTGTATGCTTCTATGACTGTTATTGCATTTCACCACCCTAAAGCAGTGAGTGATGGAGACTCAACCAGACAGGCATGTGTGTGTGTGTGTGTGTGTGTGTGTGTGTGTGTGTGTGTGTGTGCGTGTGTGTGCGTGTGTGTGTGTGTGTGTGTGTGTGTGTGTGTGTGTGTGTGTGTGTGTGTGTGTGTGTGTGTGTGTGTGTGTGTGTGTGTGTGTGTGTGTGTGTGTGTGTGTGTGTGTGTGTGTGTGTTTGTGTGTTACCTCTCCTCTGTGTGAGTTCATATAAAACAAACAGGTCATTAATGTAGTTTTCTCCCCACCCAGTGTGTCACAGTGGGAAACATGTTACATTACTCATATGTGATGCCCGGAGGTTTAATACTGACCTGGGATTCAATCATCACACACTCTGTCTGCACCCTGAGAAGCATCACACACACACATATAAACAAACACGCGAGCACACACACACACACACACACACACACACACACTGAGAGAGAGGTTAGTCAGTGACCCGTGAGGTGAGAACACGTTTTGAACTGAAGGTGAGACATTTGGCGAGAGTAATTTTTTAGTGGCGGACCAAAGATTCTGACATTTGGAACTGTGGTGTGTGTGTGTGAGAGAGATATATAGTGCATTCGGTAATGATTCAGACCCCTTGACTTTTTCTATGTTTTGTTACGTTACACCTTTATTCTAAAATGTATGAAATAGTATTTTTCCCTCATCAATCTACACACAATACCCCATAATGACAAAGTGAGAAAAAAATTGAAATTTTTGCTAATTTATGAAAAATAAAAAACAGAAATACTGTATTTACATAAGTATTCAGACCATTTGCTATGAGACTCGAAATTGAGCTCAGTTACATCCTGTTTCCATTGATCATCCTTGAGATGTTTCTACAACTTGATTGGAGTCCACCTGTGGTAAATTCAATTGATTGGACATGATTTGGAAAGGTACACAGCTGTCTATATACGGTCCCATAGTTGACAGTGACCTCCATCATGTCATACAGTGAAAGGTTAAATCCTTCTTTTCTTTACAGGATTGTGTCAAGAAACAGATCTGAGGAAGGGTAGCAAAAAATGCCTGCAGCATTTAAGATCCCCAAGAACACAGTGGCCTTCATCATTATTAAATGGAAGAAGTTTGGAACCACCAACACTTCCTAGATCTGGCCGCCTGGCCAAATTGAGCAATCGGGGGGGAAGGGTCTCTGTCAGTGAGTTGACCAAGAACCAGATGGTCACTCTGACAGAGCTCCAGACTTCCTCTGTGGAGGTGGGAGAACCTTCCAGAAGGACAACCATCTCTGCAGCACTCCACCAATCAGGCCTTTATGGTACAGTGACCTGAAGGAAGCCACTTTTCAGTAAAAGGCACATGACTGCCCCGCTTGGAGTTTGCAAAAAGGCACCTAAAGGACTCAGACCATGAGAAACAAGATTCTCTGGTCTGATGAAACCAAGATTGAACTCTTTGTCCTGAATGCCAATCGCCATGTCTAGAGGAAACCTGGCACCATCTTTCCAGTGAAGCAATGGTGGTGGCAGGATCATGCTGTGGGGATGTTTTTCGGTGGCAGGGACTGGGAGACTAGTCAGGATCGAGGAAAAGATGACCGGAGCAAAGTACAGAGAGATCCTTGATAAAAATCTGCTCCAGAGCGCTCAGGACCTCAGACTGGGGTGAAGATTCACCTTCCAACAGGACAACGACCCTAAGCACACAGTCAAGACAACACAGGAGTGGCATCGGGTCAAGTCTCTGAATGTCCTTGAGTGGCCCAGCCAGAGCCCGGACTTGACCCCGATCAAACATCTCTGGAGAGACCTGAAACATTTCAAAAAACCTGTTTTTGTTTCGTCATGATGGGGTATTGTTTGTAGATTAATGAAGGGAAAAAACAATTGAATCCATTTTAGAATAAGGCTGTAACGTAACAAAATGTGGAAAAGGTCAAGGGGTCTGAATACTTTCCTAATGCACTGTATATATAGAGAGTTTTTCTGTCTGATATGATTTTCTTCCCCAGTGCATTTCCATAGAATTTTCATAAATAATATTTTCATGAAATACATTTTTTGGTGATTAAGCTTGCTTCTCCCAGTGATGATACAGGTGACATACTTCAAAGGGAGCAGCTCATTGGATAAACACTAGATGGCAATAACGAGACTGCACGGCAGGGTTGGGAAAGGATTTGTTCATTGTTTTAACCAGGGTTGGGGAGTACCAGATTACATGTAATCCCTTGCATGTAAGGGATTACGACAAAAACGGTAATTGTAATCCGTTACATTTACCAGCAAAAACAATGCAATCAGATTACAGATACTTCTGAAAAACTAGATGATTACTTCCAGGATTACTTTTAAATTCAGAAAGGATGTTTGGGGAAAAAAATATTTGACACTTCTTTGATTCTTTTCAATGACATTCAAATCAGCATTGAAAACAGGGGCAAGTTTAAGTTGGTTCCACCTGAGCAAGTCAGAGACCAATATGACGACACACCAAATGGGTTTGATGGATCGTGGGAAAAGAGCAGGAATAGGCTTTTGTAGGCTACAGTCCAAGCTATGTCTTCCAATGGTGCGACTGCTGTCGGCATCCTAAGATTATCCAACTTGAATGAACGCTTGGAGGTAAGGATGACAGCGGTGGTGTAGACTACGGCGATATGGATGTCACTTATTAATGATATTTACAAAGTGCATTGATGTGAATCACACTGCTGCCCTCTCATTTAGTTATTTGCACTTTACGGATTGTGGTTGTTGTGGATGGCTGTTCACAAATCTAAATGTGCATTTGAAGCCAATAATGGTTGAACTCAAGAAGTTTAAGCTGCTTATAAATCATTGTTTTTGAAACCAGTGGACAACCAGTGAAAAATGTGCTCTTGCAACAGCTGCATAGTGCCGATCCCAGTTTATGGAATAAAAGTGGGGCTTTAATTCATGCTGATAAAACATTTTCCATAGACCTAATGGACACATGCTCAAACTCGCACGCTTTTAGACTTAAAGTGACAATATATATACAGTATGAGTCAAATGTTTGGACACACCTACTCATTCCAGGGTTGTTCTTTATTTTTACTATTTTCTACATTATAGAATAATAGCGAAGACATCAAAACTATGAAATAACACATGGAATCATGTAGTAACCAACAAAGTGTTAAACTTATGTTTTATTTGAGATTATTCAAAGTAGTCACCCTTTGCCTTGATGACAGCTTTGCACACTCTTGGCCTTCTCTCAACCAGCTTCATGCGGCAGTCACCTGGAATACATTTCAATTAACAGGTGAGTCTTGTTACAAGACCAAGTCCATATTATGGCAAGAACAGCTCAAATAAGCAAAGAGAAATGGCAGTCAGTCATTACTTTAAGACATGAAGGTCACTCAATCCGGAAAATGACAAGAAATTGTTAAGTTTCTTCAAGTGCAGTCGCAAAAACCATCAAGCGCTGTGATGAAACTGGCTCTCATGAGGACCACCACAGGAAGACCCAGAGTTACCTCTGCTGCAGAGGATAAGTTCATTAGACAGTTACCAGCCTCAGAAATTGCAACCCAAATAAATGCTTTACAGAGTTCAAGTAACAGACACATCTCAGCATCAACTGTTCAGAGGAGACTGTGTGAATCAGGCATCATGGTCGAATTGCTGCAAAGAAACCACTACTGATGGACACCAAAAAGAAGACAAGACTTTCTTGAGCCAAGAAACATGAGCAATGGACGTTAGACCAAATTTGAGATTTTTGGTTCCAACTGCTGTGTCTTTGTGAGACGCAGAGAAGGTGAATGGATTATATCCACACGTGTGGTTCCCACAGTGAAGCATGGAGGTGGAGGTGCGATGGTGTGGGGGTTCTTTGCTGGTGACACTGTCTGTGAATTATTTAGAATTCAAGGCACACTTAACCAGCATGACTACCACAGAATTCTGCAGCGATACGCCATCCCATCTGGATTGCGCTTAGTGGGACTATCATTTGTTTTTCAACAGGACAATGACCCAAAACACACCTCCAGGCTGTGTAAGGGCTATTTGACCTAACACTTTTTTGGTTACTACATGATTCCATATGGGTTATTACATAGTTTGATGTCTTCACTACTGTTCTACAATGTAGAAAATAGTATAAAATAAAGAATAACCCTGGAATGAGCAAGTGTTGTCCAAACTTCTGACTGGCACTGTATACCCATTGATTCTTGATGCATATAATTTATAAATGCCTCATAAGCTTAGTTCAACTGTCACACTCCATGAGGTCCCAAAATATAAACTTGTTTTTCTCCAATGTTTGTAAACATTGTAAATGTCAACAACCGCTGTGTAGCCTCATAACATGGATAAAACAATAGTGTTGATATCATGGATGGTCAGTCCTTGCATCCATAGCTCTGTCTATTCATCTGAGAGTTGTTACATTTCTCCAGGCCGATCCCTCAGCATTTTACCAAATCAGAGGCTGGGCAGCCATTTTGTTATTGTTTAATCTGTGGATTAAACAATCAACCGATTGCAAATGCAGCATACGGCATTCATTTTTCACAAGTAAATAACACTTTTCAGTAGTGCTCAAAACATGCCATTCCATGAGCGCAGCATTTATTTTTCAAATCAACGAGCCCAATCAGTCCTCCATGACAACAAAATCATAAACAGCAGAGTAAGGCTGGCTAATAAGTCAGTAGTTTTGGGGTCATGCTCAGGTAAAACTATTTGGCTAATCTATACTTCCATATTTCCAAGTCCTATTTTTGAAGATCAATGGGTTTAATATTTATTGGAATGACTGGAATTCTGATAGACTTTGGTTAGGTCGGGGTGTGATTTGGGTGGGCATTCTAGTTTCTATCTCTTTGTTGGCCGGGTAGGGTTCCCAATCAGAGGCAGCTGTCTATTGTTGTCTCTGATTGGGGATCATACTTAGGCAGTGTAACGGTTTTCTTCTGGTGAAAGAGAGGCGGACCTAAATGCAGCGTGGTTAGTTTTGTACATCTTTAATAAAGATGAAAATACAACAATCTATAAAACAAGAACCGTGAAAAAAACGAAACAGTCCTATCTGGTGCCACAAACACAAAGACAGGAACAATCACCCACAAGAGACCTAAAGAATATGGCTGCCTAAATATGGTTCCCAATCAGAGACAACGATAAACACCTGCCTCTGATTGAGAACCCCTCTAGGCAACCATAGACTTACCTAGAGTACTACTCTAACCACAATCCTATAACTACAAACAACCCCAGACAAAACAAACCACATAAATCCCCATGTCACACCCTGGCCTAACCAAAATAATACAGAAAACACAGAATACTAAGGCCAGGGCGTGACAGGCAGCCCTTTTTCCCACCTTAGATTATGGGATCTTGTTTTTCCATAGTTGCTGCAGAACTTTACGTTTGGTTTTAATTTTTGTTGTTTGGTCGGAGTTCAGTATTAAGAATCATGAACACTTTCCACGCTGTGCTTTGGTCTCATTCATCTAATGATGGACGTACCAGCAATAGGTTAGAAGAAGCCCACATAACCAACCCATAAAGTCAAATGTAACATCCATATATGGCCAGCTATGTAAACCTTAACATTGATTTATTCTGCAATAGATGTTGTTCAATTGGCAACATACATTTTTTGTCTTCTTCTAATGCCTCTTTTAGGGGAAAGTAATCTAAAAGTAACGGAATGTAATCAGATTACGTCACTGAGTTTTGGGTAATCCAAAAGTTACGTTACTGATAAAAATAATTGGACAGGTAACTGAAACAGATTACATTTATAAAGTAACCTACCAAACCCTGGTTTTAACCATTGGTTTTAACATATTGTTCTGTCTCTGGTGTCCGTACATGTATTTCATGTGGATTCTCCAGCTCGTTCTTTCTCTAAATCCCTCTGACTCCCCCCAGGGCCCTCTCTCTCTCTCTGTAGCTCTGCCAGTTGATTGGTGTAGGAGCCTCAGGTGACCCTCTACATGCCCAGACCTATGCCCAGGCCAGAATCCACACACACACACACACACACACACACACACACACACACACACACACACACACACACACACGGTCCCATGGATGTTTCAGGGTCCTAGTTCGGGGGATTAGAGAAGCAGAGACAATGCCAATCTGCTAGCCAGCGTGTTTACAAGGAGCCTCAGTGAGTGGGCCTCTCTTCCTCTCGCTGTTCTCTCTATTCTCCTTTGATCTCAGTGACGAGTGTTTCTCTGCTCCTCTGCTACATCAGACCTGCATCAATCTCAGCCCGTCTGTGTGTACAGATAATAATGTAATAACAATGTTTGGAATGGAGTGAATGGAATGGTGTCAAACATGGATGTGGTTGATACCATTCCATTTACTCCATTCCAGCCATTATTATGATCCGTCCTCCCCTCAGCAGCCTCCACTGGTGTGCACTCAGAGACCTTACCCCACATGTCACATTAGATCCAGCAGAACACCTCTGTCCCGGCCTCCTCTCTCAAGAACACCTCTCTACCCTTCTCTCTCTCTCTCTGTCTGTCTCTCTCTGTCTCTCTCTCTCTCTCTCTCTCTCTGTGTCTTTGTCTTTGTCTCTGTCTCTCTGTCTCTCTGTCTCTCTCTCTCTCTCTCTCTCTCTCTCTCTCTCTCTCTCTCTCTCTCTCTCTCTCTCTCTCTCTCTCTCTCTCTCTCTCTCTCTCTCTCTCTCTCTCTCTCCCTCTCTCTCTATCTTTGTCCGCCTTCCTTTCTCTCTGACAGTACAGAGTGGTGGAGATGAACACTGACATTCAGTACAGTAAAAGGGTTTCAGTGCAGGAAAGTATGTGTGCGTATGTGTCTGCATGTGTGTGCCTGTGTCTGTGCATGCTTCTGTACACTGAGTATAGCAAACGTTAGGAACACCTCCCTAATATTGAGTTGCACCCCCCCACCCCCACCCCGCCGTTGCCCTCAGAACAGCCTCAATTCGTTGGAGCATGGACTCTACAAGGTGTTGAAAGCGTTCCACAGGGATGTTGACCCCAATGCTTCCCACAGTTGTGTCAAGTTGGCTGGATGTCCATTGGGTGGTGGACCATTCTTGATACACACAGGAAACTGTTGAGAGTGAAACACACAGCAGAGTTGCAGTTCTTGACACAAACCGGTGCAACTGGCACCTACTACCAAACCCTGTTCAAAGGCACTTCAATCTTGCCCGTTCACCCTCTGAATGGCAGACACACACAATGTCTCAAAGCTTAAAAGTCCTTCTTTAACCTGTATCCACTCCTTCATCTACACTGATTGAAGGGGATTTAACAAGCAACATCAATAAGGGATCATAGCTTTCACCTGGATTCACCTGGTCAGTCTATGTCATGGAAAGAGCAGGTGTTCTTAATGTTTTGTACACTCACTCAGTGTATGTCATCATGGCTTTGTCCTATTGTCTGGGCCCATAATTGCGAACAGCATTTTGATGGTCAGGTACTCTCATTCTTTATAATTATGATAATTGGATAATCATTTAATAATCTGTTAATCAGTCCTAAATGACTATTTGGGTTAAATTTGATAAACCGCTTTAGTGGCCACTCATCTAACCAGATTAAACCTGGATTATTAAAAACCTCAGGACAATAACAGAACTAAATGGACCGGATTAGTAACAGGGATTACAGAGAGAAAGTCCAGTTTTCGTGTGTGTGTGTGTGTGTGTGCGTGTGTGTGTGTGTGCGTGTGTGTGTGTGTGCGTGTGTGTGTGTGAGTGTGTGTGTGAGTGTGTGTGAGTGTGTGTGTGTGTGTGTGTGCGTGTGTGTCTGTGTGTGAGTGTGTGTGTGAGTGTGTGTTGAGTCAAAGCACAGGACCAGCAGGGTTAAACTGACCCTCTCTAATACCTCTCACTTTTCTTCTCTTTGGCTGGCCCAGTGTTCCTTTATCTCTGTATTCCTCATTGGAGTGTTCTCTCTGTTCTGGTTCTTTCCACAGAGCTCTTCTGCTAAACTAAACCCTCTCTTCAATTCACTTCAAGGGCCTCTGCTTTAGAAAACCTCCCCCCCCCCCCCTCTCCTCCCTCCACCCTCCCTCCCTCTATTCTTTAGCCCAGGGTGGGTAGTGAGTTTAATGAATTCTCTTTTCTCTCTCAAGCGAGGCACTGAAAGCTGATTTCTGATGACAAGAGGTGAGAGAGGGGGTTATTTTTGGGGTTGATGTTTCAACATCAAACTGGGTGGTTAGGACTGGGGTCACTGTTGTGATGAGCCTACAGGAATAGGATGAAGTTGGCGTAGACACTGACCCTAGGTCAGTTTTGCGTTTTCACTCTCTAATAAGGTTGGGATTTGGGGAGGTGGGGGGGGGATCTGATCCTGGAGCTGTGCCTACCCATAACTACTGAAGCAGACCCACAGGTACACAGCTGTTAGACACCCCATCACAGTAGATAGACCGGTGATGGATCAGCTCTGAGCCCTTGTGAAAACCTGTTTCTCCTTAGTTCTGATTGGATATAGAAATGCATTATCTGGTTTATGAGGGGGAATTGTTTAATCAAATAATAGTGTTAGTGGGTAAAAAAAACAACACATTCCATAATGCGTTGTCTCCCATCAGGGCGTGATTATCTGCTTCCTGATTACAGCGGGCACTACTCTGGGACACCTATTAAATAATTACACAGATGTTGTGGTGACGAGGGGACAATGTTCCCGAGGTGTGTAAGATGAAGACACACCCACACACACAAACTCTGACCCCTGTGTTTTTCCCCCTATGTGGTATGGTAAAGAGCTGCTAATCTCTCCAGTTGACCTCAGGAGTGGTGTGTGTGTGTGTGTGTGTGTGTGTGTGTGTGTGTGTGTGTGTGTGTGTGTGTGTGTGTGTGTGTGTGTGTGTGTGTGTGTGTGTGTGTGTGTGTGTGTGTGTGTGTGTGTGCGTGTGCGTGTGCGTGTGTGTGTGTGTGTGCGTGCGTGCGTGCGTGTGTGCGTGCGTGTGTGTGTGTGTAAAAGCCAGAGGAGTTCTCTCAGGCCCTCGGTGTCCTTATAGGGGCACAGTCTGTCAACACATTACACAGCAGTGTGTGTGTGTGTGTGTGTGTGTGTGTGTGTGTGTGTGTGTGTGTGTGTGTGTGTGTGTGTGTGTGTGTGTGTGTGTGTGTGTGTGTGTGTGTGTGTGTGTGTGTGTGTGTGTGTGTGTGTGTGCGTGTGTGTGTGTGCGTGCGTATGTGCGTGCGTGTGTGTGTGTGTGTGTAAAAGCCAGAGGAGTTCTCTCAGGCCCTCGGTGTCCTTATAGGGGCACAGTCTGTCAACACATTACACAGCAGTGTGTGTGTGTGTGTGTGTGTGTGTGTGTGTGTGTGTGTGTGTGTGTGTGTGTGTGTGTGTGTGTGTGTGTGTGTGTGTGTGTGTGTGTGTGTGTGTGTGTGTGTGTGTGTGTGTGTGTGTGTGTGTGTTTACGTGGAGAAGTCTTTTTGACCCGACGGAGATCCGTTTCGGCTCGAAACGTTGTCAATAAAGCAGTGAATTGGGGGCTTTAACAGTGTGCGGAGGACATTGGCATTGACTGAATGTATGCGCCACTGTATGTGTGTAACGGCCGTCGTCGGTGGAAGAAGAAGAGGACCAAGGTGCAGCGTGCACATATCTTTTAATAAAGAACTTGAACACAGAACAAAAACAATAAACCGACAACCGAAAACAGTTCTGGCTGATGCAGACACACAACAGAAAACAGTTCTGGCTGATGCAGACACACAACAGAAAACAGTTCTGGCTGATGCAGACACACAACAGAAAACAGTTCTGGCTGATGCAGACACACAACAGAAAACAGTTCTGGCTGATGCAGACAGAAAACAGTTCTGGCTGATGCAGACACACAACAGAAAACAGTTCTGGCTGATGCAGACACACAACAGAAAACAGTTCTGGCTGATGCAGACACACAACAGAAAACAGTTCTGGCTGATGCAGACACACAACAGAAAACAGTTCTGGCTGATGCAGACACACAACAGAAAACAGTTCTGGCTGATGCAGACACACAACAGAAAACAGTTCTGGCTGATGCAGACACACAACAGAAAACAGTTCTGGCTGATGCAGACACACAACAGAAAACAGTTCTGGCTGATGCAGACACACAACAGAAAACAGTTCTGGCTGATGCAGACACACAACAGAAAACAGTTCTGGCTGATGCAGACACACAACAGAAAACAGTTCTGGCTGATGCAGACACACAACAGAAAACAGTTCTGGCTGATGCAGACACACAACAGAAAACAGTTCTGGCTGATGCAGACACACAACAGAAAACAGTTCTGGCTGATGCAGACACACAACAGAAAACAGTTCTGGCTGATGCAGACACACAACAGAAAACAGTTCTGGCTGATGCAGACACACAACAGAAAACAGAAAACAATCACCCACGAAACACAATAGACAACAGGCTCCCTAAATATGGTTCTCAATCAGGGACAACGATTGACAGCTGCCTCTGATTGAGAACCATACCAGGCCAAACACAGAAATAGCAAATCATAGAAAAACTAACATCGACAACCCACCCAACTCACGCCCTGACCATACAAAGACATAACAAAAGAACTAAGGTCAGAACGTGACAATGTGGCTGTATATTTTGTGTTGTGTGTGTGTGTGTTTATGTATTTTCTCCACCTTATTTATTATGTTGAAGTCACATGGACTAATTAGTCTCTAGAAGAAGCCCAGGGCCAAGTCCAAATCCACCCCTCTGTCTGAATTTGAAGTGGAACTGGCTGCTGTCTGAACCACACACACGTTATTTATCTTTTACATGTGTTGGGCAGGTGAGAAAAATACCCACACTGCATACAGGAACCACTTCCACGAGTCTGTAGTGTGTGTGTGTGTGTGTGTGTGTGTGTGTGTGTGTGTGTGTGTGTGTGTGTGTGTGTGTGTGTGTGTGTGTGTGTGTGTGTGTGTGTGTGTGTGTGTGTGTGTGTGTGTGTGTGTGTGTGTGTGTGTGTGTGTGTGTGTGTGTGTGTGTGTGTGTGTGTTTATGCAGTCCTTTGTGTGTTAGAAGGCTGTGTTACCCAGAGTAGTTTAATATCTCAACTTGCCCTCTAAAGTTAGGATACCCCAGGCTACCTCCTGTCAGACAGAAAAAACACACAAGTACGCGCACACATACACACGCACGGACAGACACACACACACACACACGTGTGCATACGCGTACACACACATACGCACGAAGCCTTAAGGACCCGCGACCTGTCAGAAATCACAATCTAGATGTCAAGGGCAGAGTGTGTTAGTGAGTGTGACAGAGAGAGACGAAGGGGAGAGAGACAGGGATAGATGGAGGGAGAGAGAGAGAGAGGAGAGAGAGAGAGAGAGAGAGAGAGAGAGAGAGAGAGAGAGAGAGAGAGAGAGAGAGAGAGAGAGAGAGAGAGAGAGAGAGAGAGAGAACATGAAGGGACAGAGGGAGGATGGCTTTTTACTTTAATGGGCATATCAAATGTTGTCCTAGTGATGTGCTTGGACAACACACAACATTAAAGTATCCCTAACCCTGATCTCAGCTGACACTCCAATAGGTCTGTCCCAACTGACCTATGCTGTCTCTGCCACATTTCCGTTCCAGAGTTTAATTCACATGTGAACCAGTGTGTGTGTGTGTGTGTATGCATGTGTTTGTGGTGTGAGCGCGTACATGTATTTTATAGAGAAAGCCTACCAAAACACCTCACAGATTTATACAGTACTTTTCCTTAAAGCCTTTGGTTCCTCGTACTTAGACAAGTTTGGGAGAGGTAAGAGTAAATGAGGCCAGGAATAGAGAGGAGGGGAGGAGAAGTGGAGGAGAGATGAACAGACTGGAAAGGAGGAGTGGATAGAGGGTCTTCCTGTGCCATATGGCTGGGGTTGGGTTCAGACAGATACAATGTTGCCTAGCATTCACAATGCTTAACAACACACGAATGAATCTTTAACACACACACACATACACACCCACACAATGGTTAACATGTGAATGAAACTCTGACACATCCATCTACACAGTGACTTACAAATGTTAAGGGTCCGGGTGATGGGTTGGCCTGTCCCTGCCTGTGTGTGTGTGTGTGTGTGTGTGTGTGTGTGTGTGTGTGTGTGTGTGTGTGTGTGTGTGTGTGTGTGTGTGTGTGTGTGTGTGTGTGTGTGTGTGTGTGTGTGTGTGTGTGTGTGTGTGTGTGTGTGTGTGTGTGTGTGTGTGTGTGTGTGTGTGTGTGTGTGTCCGTGAGAGGTTGAGGAGTGTGTGCACGAGGGTGTGCATCACCAGTCACTCCCCACTTCCCTTCCACCTGACTGCCTGTCTTTGTGTGTGTGAGTGTTTGTGCCTGTGTGTGTCTATGTGAGTGTGTGAGTGTAGGCCTGTCTTTGTGTGTGAATGGGGGCTTTGTCCCGCAATCTGTGACTCTCTACCCCGCCAGATTTCTAATGATTTTCCAATGGTGATTTAGGTGTGTGTGTGTGTGTGTGTGTGTGTGTGTGTGTGTGTGTGTGTGTGTGTGTGTGTGTGTGTGTGTGTGTGTGTGTGTGTGTGTGTGTGTGTGTGTGTGTGTGTGTGTGTGTGTGTGTGTGTGTGTGTGTGTGTGTGTGTGTGTGTGTGTGTGTGTGCGTGCATTCAGCCACCTCTTCTGTCTCCTGCTCATCCATTCTTCATGCTGGCAGTTTTGTGTTCACTTCCTGAGAATGTCTCCATCTGACCTTTACCCAAGCTTTGTGGGCATGTGTGCGTGTGTGTAATTATGTGTGCAAATGTGTGTCTTTGAATTGTTTTACTGTTGGCAGGTGTGTTTTGAAATTGATGTTTGTCTGTGAGTGTTAGAGAGGGATTATGTGTCTCTGTACTTGAGTGAGTGTAACGCGTGTCGTCAGGAAGGAGGATGAGACCAAGGCGCAGCGTTCCTTGAGTTCCACATCATCTTTAATACCGAAGTGAAACCTTAGACAAAACAAAAACAATGAAGAAACCAACGACCGAAAAGCTTCCTTCTGCAAAACTCCCTGCACACAAAACGAAGAACAAGATCCCACACAGAAGGAGGGGAAAAAGCTACCTAAGTATGATTCCCAATCAGAGACAACGATAGACAGCTGTCCCTGATTGAGAACCATACCTGGCCAAACACAAAGAAATAGAAAACATAGAAACATGAACATAGAATGCCCACCCAAATCACACCCTGGCCAAACCAAAAATAGAGACATAAAAAGCTCTCTACGGTCAGGGCGTGACAGTGAGAAAATGGTATAAGTGTGTTTGTGAATGTTTGCGATTAAGTATGTGTGTGTTTCAGTGTGTGTGCGTCACAGGGACTCCCACCTCTTGTGACCCAGGCCCCCTGATCTCTGTGTCTCTCCATAAATATTTCCATTGTCATTCCAGACAGGAATTTACGCACTTCAAATCATTGACCTACATACAGACACGTCTATATTTCTGCTAGCTGTATAATACTGCCATAATATACTGCTATATTACCAACAGCACTGTCACCTGTATAATACTGCCATAATATACTGCTATATTACCAACAGTACTTTCACCTGTATAATACTGCCATAATATACTGCTATATTACCAACAGTACTGTCACCTGTATAATACTGCCATAATATACTGCTATATTACCAACAGCACTGTCACCTGTATAATACTGCCATAATATACTGCTATATTATCAACAGTACTGTCACCTGTATAATACTGCCATAATATACTGCTATATTACCAACAGCACTGTCACCTGTATAATACTGCCATAATATACAATATTAGACTTAAAAATAATAATTCAGCGATCATACAGTGTTTACCAGGGGGCAGGGCTACCGACGCATAGGCTAATCTGAAGATGGTGTTGGCTAGGCTAAAGCTGGCGAGTGTAGAGAGTATAGGGGTATTGTTATCCACTTCGGCACCAACGATGTTAGGATGAAACAGTCAGAGGTCACCAAGCGCAACATAGCTTCAGCGTGTAAATCAGTTAGAAAGATGTGTCGGCATCGAGTAATTGTCTCTGACCCCCTCCCAGTTAGGGGAGGTGATGAGCTCTACAGCAGAGTCTCACAACTCAATCGCTGGTTGAAAACTGTTTTCTGCCCCTCTCAAAAGATACAATTTTGAGATAATTGACCCTCTTTCTGGGGCTCATCCACAAACAGGACCAAGCTTGGCCTGCTGAGGAGTGACGGACTCCATCCTAGCTGGAGGGGTGCTCTCATCTTATCTATCAACATAGACAGGGCTCTAACTCCTTCACAATGAGATGGGGTGCAGGCCAGGCAGCAGGCTGGCCTATGCTAGTGGTGTCTGCCTAGGGAAGGTACCTAAGAGTGCCAGATAAAGGGGAGGTAATGGAGCCCAGGTGTGCTTAATGATGATGCGCAGGTAAGAGTAATGATGAAAGCCAGGTGCGTGTAATGATGTTTCCCAGAACCAGTGGTTAATAAACCAGTGACGTCAAATGCCGGAGGGGAGGAGCGGGAGTAGACGTGACACTACTGTTTACAGGCCTCCTGGTTTGTATACAGCATTCCTCATTCCTCACTGAGTTCCCTGAATTCCTATCGGACGTTGTTATCATGGCAGATAATATTCACATTTTTTGGTGACTTTAATATTCACATGGAAAAATACACAGACCCAGTCCAAAAGGCTTTTGGAGCCATCATCGACTCAGTGGGTTTTGTCCAACATGTCTCCGGACCTACTCACTGCCACAGTCACACCCTGGACTTAGTTTTGTCCCGTGGAATAAATATTGTGGATCTAAACGTTTTTCCTCATAATCCTGGACTATCGGGCCAACATCTTATTATGTTTTCAATTGCAGCAAAGAATCTGCTTAAAACCCAACCAAGAATTCCAAAATATTACTATATGCCTTTCCAGACTCCCTCTACCTACCCAAGGACTTCGAAGTACAAAAATCGGTTAACCACCTAACTGAGGAATTAAATGTAATCTTGCGTAATATGCTAGATGCAGTAGCACCCCTAAAAACAAAACACATTTGTCACAAGAAACTAGCTCCCTGATATGCAGAAAATACCAAAGCCCTGAAGCAAGCTTCCAGAAAATTGGAACGGAAATGGCGATATACCAAACTGGAAGTCTTCCGACTAGCTTGGGAAGACAGTATCGTGCAATATCAAAGAGCTGCTGCTCAATCATCCTATTCTTCCAACCCAATTGAGGAGAATAAGAACAATCCTACATTTATTTTTGAAACTGTCACAAAGCTAACTAAAAAGCAGCATTCCCCAAGAGAGGATGGCTTTCACTTCAGCAGTGATGAATTCATGAAATCCATCACTGCTGGAAATTAGGGACTCCTCTTTGAATTTGCGTATTTCTCCAAAGCTCAGTTGTCCTGAGTCTGCACAACACTGCCAGGACCTAGGATCAATGGAGACACTCAAGTTTTTTAATCCTGTATCTCTTGACGCATTCATGAAAATAGAAATGGCCTCTAAACCTTCAAGCTGCATACAGGACCCTATTCCAACTAAACTGCTAACAGAGCTGCTTACTGTGCTTGGCCCTGCTATGTTGAACATAATAAATGGCTCACTATCCACCAGATGTGTACCAAACTCATTAAAAGTGGCAGTAATAAAGCCTCTCTTGAAAAAGCCTAAACTTGACCCAGAAAACGCATTCCTCTCAACATTATTTGAAAAAGCTGTTGCACGGCAACTCACTGCCTTCCTGAAAACAAATAAAGTACATGAAATGCTTCAGTCTGGTTTTAGACCACATCATAGCACTGAGACTGCACTCGTGAAGGTGGTATATTACCTTTTAATGGCGTCAGACCAAGGCTCTGCATCTGTCCTCGTGCTCCTAGAACTTAGTGCTGCTTTTGACACCATTGATCATCACATTCTTTTGGAGACATTGGAAACCCTAATTGATCTGCAGGGACAAGTTCTTGCCTGGTTTAGATCTTGTCTGTCAGAAAGATATCAGTTTGTCTCTGTGGATGGTTTGTCCACTGACAAATCAATTGTAAGTTTCAGTGTTCTTAAAGGTTCCGTTTTAGGACCACTGTTGTTTTCACTATATATTTTACCTCCATTCGGGAAAACATAATGTTAAGTTTCACTGCTATGTGAAAGATACACAGCTGTAAAAAAAAAAATGTTGTTTTTTTGTTGAATTTTTACCCCTTTTTCTCCCCAATTTCATGGTATCTAATTGTTAGTAGCTACTATCTTGTCTCATCGCTACAACTCCCGTACGGCTCGGGAGAGACGAAGGTTGAAAGTCATGCGTCCTCCTCCGATACACAACCCAACCAAGCCACACTGCTTCTTAACACAGCGAGCATCCAACCCGGAAGCCAGCCGCACCAATGTGTCGGAGGAAACACTGTGCACCTGGCAACCTTGGTTAGCGCGCACTGCGCCCGGCCCACCCACGGGAGTTGCTGGTGCGCGATGAGACAAGGATATCCCTACCGGCCAAGCCCTCCCTAACCCGGACGACGCTAGGCCAATTGTGCGTTGCCCCACGGACCTCCCGGTCATGGCCGGTTACAACAGAGCCTGGGCGCAAACCCAGAGTCTCTGGTGGCAAAGCTGGCGCTGCAGTACAGCGCCCTTAACCACTGCGCCATCCGGGAGGCCCTCAGCTATATATTTTGATGAAACATGGTGAAGCCCCAAAATTGCCCATCCTGAAAGCCTGTGTTTCAGAAATAAGGAAGTGGATGGCGGAACATTTTTTACTTTTAAACTCGGACAAAACTGAGATCTTCTGTTGGATCTGACAATTAATCTTGATGGTTGTACAGTCGTCTCAAATAAAACTGTGACGGACCTCGGCGTTACTCTGGACCCTGATCTTTCTTTTGATGAACATATCAAGAATATTTCAAGGACAGTTTTTTCCATCTTCATAACATTGCAAAAATCCTAAACATTTTTGTCCAAAAAGGATGCAGAAAAGCTAATCCATGCTTTTGTCACTTCTAGATTAGACTACTGCAATGTTCTACTTTCCAGCTACCCGAAAGCAAAGCATGTAGAGGTCTGTAATTTTTTATCATAGGTACACTTCAACTGTGAGAGACAGAATCTAAACAAAAATCCAGAAAATCACATTGTATGATTTTTAAGTAATTCATTTGCATTTTATTGCATGACTTAAGTATTTGATCACCTACCAACCAGTAAGAATTCCGGCTCTCACAGACCTGTTAGTTTTTCTTTAAGAAGCCCTCCTGTTCTCCACTCATTACCTGTATTAACTGCACCTGTTTGAACTCGTTACCTGTATAAAAGACACCTGTCCACACACTCAATCAAACAGACTCCAACCTCTCCACAATGGCCAAGACCAGAGAGCTGTGTAAGGACATCGGAGTTAAATTGTAGACCTGCACAAGGCTGGGATGGGCTACAGGACAATAGGCAAGCAGCTTGGTGAGAAGGCACCAACTGGTGGTGCAATTATTAGAAAATGGAAGAAGTTCAAGATGACGGTCAATCACCCTCAGTCTGGGGCTCCATGCAAGATCTCACCTGGTGGGGCATCAATGATCATGAGGAAGGTGAGGGATCAGCCCAGAACTACACAGCATGACCTGGTCAATGACCTGAAGAGAGCTGGGACCACAGTCTCAAAGAAAACCATTAGAAACACACTACGCCGTCATGGATTAAAATCCTGCAGCGCACGCAAGGTCCACCTGCTCAAGCCAGCGCATGTCCAGGCCCGTCTGAAGTTTGCCAATGACCATCTGGATGATCCAGAGGAGGAATGGGAGAAGGTCATGTGGTCTGATGAGACAAAAATAGAGGTTTTTGTTCTAAACTCCACTCGCCGTGTTTGGAGGAAGAAGAAGGATGAGTACAACCCCAAGAACACCATCCCAACCGTAAAGCATGGAGGTGAAAACATCATTCTTTGGGGGTGCTTTTCTGCAAAGGGGACAAGACAACTGCACCATATTGAGGGGAGGATGGATGGGGCCACATATCGCGAAACCTTGGCCAACAACCTCCTTCCCTCAGTAAGAGCATTGAAGATGGGTCGTGGCTGGGTCTTCCAGCATGACAACGACCCGAAACACACAGCCAGGGCAACTAAGTAGTGGCTCCGTAAGAAGCATCTCAAGGTCCTGGAGTGGCCTAGCCAGTCTCCAGACCTGAACCCAATAGAAAATCTTTGGAGGGAGCTGAAAGTCCGTATTGCCCAGCGACAGCCCCGAAACCTGAAGGTTCTGGAGAATGTCTGTATGGAGGAGTGAGCCAAAATCCCTGCTGCAGTGTGTGCAAACCTGGTCAAGAACTACTGGAGCAACGAACCGCCCTTGCTGTCTCTGCCTGGCCGGTTCCCCTTTTTTTCACTGGGATTCTTTGCCTCTCACCCTGTTACGGGGGCTGAGTCACTGGCTTGCTGGGGCTCTCTCGTGCCGTCCCTGGGGGGGGTGCGTCACCTGGGTGGGTTGATTCACTGTTGTGGTCGGCCTGTCTGGGTTCCCCCCCCCCCCCCCTTGGGTTGTACCGTGTCGGAGATCTTTGTGGGCTATACTCGGCCTTGTCTCAGGATGGTAAGTTGGTGGTTGAAGATTTCCCTCTAGTGGTGTGGGGGCTGTGCTTTGGCAAAGTGGGTGGGGTTATATCCTTCCTGTTTGGCCCTGTCCGGGGGGTGTCCTCGGATGGGGCCACAGTGTCTCCTGACCCCTCCTGTCTCAGCCTCCAGTATTTATGCTGCAGTAGTTTATGTGTCGGGGGGCTAGGGTCAGTTTGTTTATCTGGAGTACTTCTCCTGTCCTATTCAGGTGTCCTGTGTGAATCTAAGTGTGCGTTCTCTAATTCTCTCCTTCTCTCTTTCTTTCTCTCTCTCGGAGGACCTGAGCCCTAGGACCATGCCCCAGGACTACCTGACATGATGACTCCTTGCTGTCCCCAGTCCACCTGGCCATGCTCCTGCTCCAGTTTCAACTGACCTGAGCCCTAGGACCGTGCCCCAGGACTACCTGACATGATGGCTCCTTGCTGTCCCCAGTCCACCTGACTGTGCTGCTGCTCCAGTTTCAACTGTTCTGCCTTATTATTATTTGACCATGCTGGTCATTTATGAACATTTGAACATCTTGGTCATGTTCTGTTATAATCTCTACCCGGCACAGCCAGAAGAGGACTGGCCACCCCACATAGCCCGGTTCCTCTCTAGGTTTCTTCCTAGGTTTTGGCCTTTCTAGGGAGTTTTTCCTAGCCACCGTGCTTTTACACCTGCATTGTTTGCTGTTTGGGGTTTTAGGCTGGGTTTCTGTACAGCACTTTGAGATATCAGCTGATGTACGAAGGGCTATATAAATAAATTTGATTTGATTTGAAACGTATGATCTCTGTATTTGCAAACACAGGTTTCTGTACCAAATATTAAGTTCTGCTTTTCTGATGTATCAAATACTTATGTCATGTAATAAAATGCAAATGAATTACTTAAAAATTATACAATGTGATTTTCTGGATTTTTGTTTTAGATTCCGTCTCTCACAGTTGAAGTTTACCTATGATAAAAATTACAGACCTCTACTTGCTTTGTAAGTGGGAAGACCTGCAAAATCGGCAGTGTATCAAATACTTGTTCTCCCCACTGTACATACACACTATGGTCACAAGACGCAGGCCTCCTTATTGTCCCTAGAATTTCTAAGCAAACAGCTGGAGGCAGGGCATTCTCTTATAGAGATCAATTTTGATCCATATGAGAGACGCAGACTCGGTCTCGACCTTTAAGTCTTTACTGAAGACTCATCTCTTCAGTAGGTCCTACAGTAGGTCCTCTAATTCTCTCTCCCCTCCCGGAGGACCTGAGTCCTAGGACCATGCCTCAAGACTACCTGGCCTTATGACTCCTTGCTGTCCCCAGTCTACCTGGTCGTGCTGCTGCTCCAGTTTCAACTGTTCTGCCTGCGGCTATGGAACCCTGACCTGTTCACCGGACATGCTACCTTGTCCCAGACCTGTCTTTTTCTACCTGCTGTCTCGAACTCTGAATGTTCGGCTATGAAAAGCCAACTGACATTTACTCCTGAGATGCTGACCTGTTGCACCCTCTGACCCTGCTCGTCATCTATAAATATTTCAACATCTTGGTCATGTACTGTTATAATCTCCACCCGGCACAGCCAGAAGAGGACTGGCCCCCCCTCAGAGTCTGATTCCTCTCTATGTTTCTTCCTAGGTTCCTGCCTTTCTAGGGAGTTTTTCCTAGCCACCGTGCTTCTACATCTGCATTGCTTGCAATTTGGGGTTTTAGGCTGGGTTTCTGTATAGCTCTTTGTGACATCTTCTTATATAAAAAGGGCTTTATAAGTAAATGTGATTGATTGATTGGTACTGTTGCCTGTATAATACTGCCATATTATACTGCTATATTATTAATATTAGTATTAATATTAATAATTAGTATATTAGTATATTCTATATACTTTTGGCCCGTCATTGGACACTGTGCTATCTAACCTCCAAACGAGCTTCAATGCCATACAGCACTCCTTCCGTGGCCTCCAACTGCTCTTAAACGCGAGTAAAACCAAATGCATGCTTTTCAACCGATCGCTGCCTGCACCCGCATGCCCGACTAGCATCACCACCCTGGATGGTTCAGACCTTGAATATGTGGACACCTATAAGTACCTAGGTGTCTGGCTAGACTGCAAACTCTCCTTCCAGACTCACATCAAACATCTCCAATCGAAAATCAAATCAAGAGTCGGCTTTCTATTCCGCAACAAAGCCTCCTTCACTCATGCCGCCAAGCTTACCCTAGTAAAACTGACTATCCTACCGATCCTCGACTTTGGCGATGTCATCTACAAAATGGCTTCCAACACTCTACTCAGCAAACTGGATGCAGTCTATCACAGTGCCATCCGTTTTGTCACTAAAGCACCTTATACCACCCACCACTGCGACTTGTATGCTCTAGTCGGCTGGCCCTCACTACATATTCGTCGCCAGACCCACTGTCTCCAGGTCATCTACAAGTCCATGCTAGGTAAAGCTCCGCCTTATCTCAGTTCACTGGTCACGATGGCAACACCCATCCGTAGCACACGCTCCAGCAGGTGTATCTCACTGATCATCCCTAAAGCCAACACCTCATTTGGCCGCCTTTCGTTCCAGTACTCTGCTGCCTGTGACTGGAACGAACTGCAAAAATCGCTGAAGTTGGAGACTTTTATCTCCCTCACAAACTTCAAACATCAGCTATCCGAGCAGCTAACCGATCGCTGCAGCTGTACATAGTCTATTGGTAAATAGCCCACCCATTTTCACCTACCTCATCCCCATACTGTTTTTATACTGTTTTTTATTTATTTACTTTTCTGCTCTTTTGCACACCAATATCTCTACCTGTACATGACCATCTGATCATTTATCACTCCAGTGTTAATCTGCAAAATTGTATTATTCGCCTACCTCCTCATGCCTTTTGCACACATTGTAAAAAATATTTAAAAAATTACCAACAGTACTGCTACTTGTAATATACTGCTACTGTATATTACTGCCATATTTCTCCTACTGTACAATAGCCCCAAATGTATATTACTGCAATATTACCACCACATTATTGTATGTAGCATGTAAATAGCAGCACCTCTCAACACAGAAATACACAAATGCACCCACACACACGCACGCATGCATGCACATAAACACACAAACACGCACAAACACACAGACACAGGTGGAGGCAGAGTGATAGTCAGAGGGGGATCTCTCCTTTAGTCCTCATTAAGATAGGATGATGAGGGAGAACATGATTCACTCTGCCTCGAAACAATAACGTTAATGTTTTATAACCATATATTTATAGAGCCGTCAGGTGTATCTGTGGGAGTGTTTAGAGAAGAGAGCGAGAGAAAGTCAATTCTCTCTCTCTCTCTCTCTCTCTCTCTGAGTGTGTGTGTGTGTGTGTGTGTGTGTGTGTGTGTGTGTGTGTGTGTGTGTGTGTGTGTGTGTGTGTGTGTGTGTGTGTGTGTGTGTGTGTGTGTGTGTGTGTGTGTGTGTGTGTGTGTGTGTGTGTGTGTGTGTGTGTGTGTTTTAATGTTTCATGACCATACGTTTAAGGGAGGTTTTGGGTGGTTGTTTCTGCCTGATTGACTCTTATGGGCTTTCTGTGTTTTGGCACGTGAGGGGAACTCAAGAGTATGATGTGTGAGTTCAACGTGTTGTTCATCTGTGTGTGTGTGTGTGTGTGTGTGTGTGTGTGTGTGTGTGTGTGTGTGTGTGTGTGTGTGTGTGTGTGTGTGTGTGTGTGTGTGTGTGTGTGTGCGTGTGCGTGTGTGTGTGTGTGTGTGTGTGTGTGTGTGTGTGTGTGTGTGTGTGTGTGTGTGTGTGTGTGTGTGTGTGTGTGTGTGTGTGTGTGTGTGTGTGCCCATAAAATATTTAAGGACATGCCTGCTCTGTTGTGGCGATAACTAAAACTTTCCGTGTTTGTGCATAATTACTCCAAGGACTGAGAACGGATCTGGAGTGTGTGTGATTGTGTGAACCCTGTGTCATCTTTAGTTTGGAAATATATGGAACAAGATTACTCAAGATTGACTTCGAAATTGGATGGACGTCGGGAAATACCTTCAAAACTGGCCACTAGGGGCACACCAGTGAGCACACTTACCATCAAGTGGGCTTGGGTTTCGCTAGGGTGTTGTGGACATGGGTGGCTGATTGACGTAATCCCAGGAATCTGGATATGAAGGTCAAGTGTTCAATCCCAGTGGTAGACACTTTGATTTGTATTTGTTTTTATCCCGGGATTGAATGCTTGAACTTTAAGTGGCACCGCTTTTCACCTCAGTTAGCACCTGATTAACTTAACAAAAGGCACATCTAAATAGGTGGTCCAGGTAAATCATAACATAGCACCAGTGGGTGTGGGTGGAGCTTTACTGTTGCCTTCTCTATTGTTCTTCAGGCAAGGGGGGAGGCAAATGATCACAGATTCCCATCAGACCACCTCCTTGAATGCCCTACCCTACTCCTTAAATGCCCTACCCTACTCCTTGAATGACCTACCCTACTCCTTAAATGCCCTACCCTACTCCTTAAATGCCCTACCCTACACCTTGAATGCCCTACCCTACTCTTTAAATGCCCTACCCTACTCTTGAAATGCCCTACCCTACTCCTTGAATGCCCTACCCTACTCCCTAAATGCCCTACCCTACTCCTTGAATGCCCTACCCTACTCCTTGAATGCCCTACCCTACTCCTTAAATGCCCTACCCTACTCCTTGAATGCCCTACCCTACTCCTTGAATGCCCTACCCTACTCCTTAAATGCCCTACCCTACTCCTTGAATGCCTTAGTCTGCAATTGTGACTAAAAAGCTATATTTTCCTCAAAACCTTTTTTTTTACACTTCAGTGTGTGTACTTTACAATATTTATACCTGGGGTATCGCTTATCAACAGTAAAAGTTACAAAAATCACTGGAGGACATATTTAATGTCTTAACCCTATCCAAAAACCCTTTGGAGCAACTTCAAAGTCTGAGAGAGAGAGAGAGAGAGAGAGAGAGAGAGAGAGAGAGAGAGAGAGAGAGAGAGAGAGAGAGAGAGAGAGAGAGAGAGAGAGAGAGAGAGAGAGAGAGAGAGAGACCTCTTGGGTGTCGAAGATGCGGTTGGATTTGATTGGTGATATGCTAGGTAATACTTGGAAAAGGAGCCATTGGGCAGATCATCATTCCTCACAAACGCTGACAACAAGAAAAAGATAAAAGAACAAATCATTTTTACCATGTAACTTAACCTAAAAGTTGTGGTTGCAATAGGGTTAGGATTGTGGTTTGTGTCTGGGTTGTGTTAAGGTTTACCTGTAGTTGTGTTAGGGTTAGTCTCGTGAGGCCAAATCTCAAATATTAGAAGTTTGGAGAACTTCAGTATTTTGTGTTTGAAAGGATGTGCTGGCTGTTAATGCTCGCATTTGATTGGCTCTGAGTAGAAATTTCCTTTCTCCCTCAGGAGAAGGATTTCTTATTCTAGCAGCATACCACCCTGCATCCCACTGCTGGCTTGCATCTGAAGCTAAGCAGGGTTGTTCCCTGTATAGGAGACACGATTCTGCTGGAAGTTGTGTTGGGGGGCCAGCAGGAGGCACCCTTTCCTCTGATCTAAATAATATCCCTGGGCAGTGATTGGGGACATTGCCCTGTGTAGGGGGATGTCTTTCAGATGGGATGCTAAATGGGTGTCCTGACTCTCTGTGGTCACTAAAGATCCCAGATACACTTATTGTAAGAGTAGGGGTGTTAACCCTGGTATCCTGGCTAAATTCCCAATCTGGCCCCCATACCATCATGGTCACCTAAACATCCCCAGTTTACAATTGGCTCATTCATCTCCCCTGTAACTATTCCCCAGATTGTTGCTGTAAATGAGAATGTGTTCTCATTCAACTTACCTGGTAAAATACATTTCCTTGTTTGTTTCTCTTCATATGTGTATCCTTATGCGATTGTGCCTTCATTGCACGTGTGTACACCACACACCTGTGTTTCTGTGTTTGTCTGTCCTTTCGCTGAAAGCAGTTGGAGATTTTGAACTTAATTCTAAAAGATATCATATTTCCACTAAAATGATGCGAGTTGACTGGGCCTTTAACTGTAGCATACTGAATAGAATAGATTCTAGAGGCGAACAGTCAATGCAGTGCATAACTCACACACACACACACACACACACACACACACACACACACACACACACACACACACACACACACACACACACACACACACACACACACACACACACACACACACACACACACACACACACACACACACACACACACACACACACACACTGCTCCATAATGTAGGAGCCCTGTCGCTCTCCTAGTCGTGATCCTAGTCGTGATGAAACTATACGAACAGTAGGAGAACAGTTAAATGTTCAACCTCACAGAGAGGAGAAAGGGCTTACTGACAAAATGCCTAAATATGAGAAACTGTTTCTTCACTAGTTCAAAGGCCTTTGTCATAGAGAGACAGAAAGAGTGTGCATGTGAGTGCGTGTGTGTGAGGGGATAAACCCCTGAACGCATAAAACCAAGAACCAAGGGCCCCTAATCAGCCCCCCTCGGCACTCCCACACAAACTCTCTCTCTTCCTGTATTTCTCTCTCCCTCTACCTCTTTCCCTCCCTCCAGCATATACCAAGGACTCCTTCCCTCCCGTTATTTTTCTGTCTCTCTCTGCCTCCCACACAAAACTGTATTCTGCTCTCCTTCCTCTCTAACCCTCTCCCCCTTCCTAGTTTCCCCCTTCTCTTTCCCTCTCACCCCCCACCCCCCAACCCCCCAACCCCTCTCCCTAGCAGGCTAGATCTCTATTGTGCCTCTGCAGCTCCTTTCTCTTCCCATAGACAGACCATTCAGCCCTGGGAAACGGGAGGGAGTGTGCACACACACACACACACACACACACACACACACACACACACACACACACACACACACACACACACACACACACACACACACACACACACACACACACACACACACACACACACACACACACACACACACACACACACACACACACTGGAATGCTATCCTCCATGCCTGCAGATCAGCTGCTACATTCTAACTGACACTAGGGTGACACTCTCTGACACACACACGCACACTGTGACATACACTTTCATGCTGTAAGTGCCTCAGCTAACAAGACACAGGACAGGTGGGCCCTGTGGGCAGAAAGGACAGAGACGACTAAGCACAGATCTCGGGTCAGTTTAGCCTTTCTTTCCAGATGGCTATGGTTAGGATTAGGGGAAGCATAAGCTGGTCGTAGATCATAGATCATAGGGCTGCTGGCGACCCCATGACTCTGAAATATTAAGGCTAATGGGATCTGGACCATTTTTCTCTCTCTCTCTCTGTGTGTGTGTGTGTGTGTGTGTGTGTGTGTGTGTGTGTGTGTGTGTGTGTGTGTGTGTGTGTGTGTGTGTGTGTGCGTGCGTGCGTGCGTGCGTGCGTGCGTGCGTGCGTGCGTGCGTGCGTGCGTGCGTGCGTGCGTGTGTGTGTGTGTGTGTGTGTGCAGTACCAGTCAAAAGTTTGGACACACCTACTCATTCAAGGCCTTTTCTTTATTTTTACTATTTTCTACATTGTAGATTCTGCTTTTATATTCAGTTGCTCCCTTCCCTCGCTCAGTTCCCCTTTAAATCAATGATGAACATATGAACGTGATTTGAGTGACAGCTATTTGAAGAGGCTTGTACAAAGTGGAGGGGAGATTGCTGGGAATGGTTAGGGAGAGTCTACAGTGAACACTATAGGTGGATGAGAGGAGAGGGGAGGGGGATGTAGAGGAGGAGAGCAGAGAAGAGGAGGAGAGGAGGATGGAGAGGAGGAGAGCAGAGAAGAGGAGGAGAGGGGGATGTAGAGGAGGAGAAGAGAGAAGAGGAAGAGAGGGGGGTGGAGAGGAGGAGAAGAGCGAAGAGGATGAGAGGGGGATGGAGAGGAGGAGAGGAGATAGAAATGTTGAGATTATCAGTCAGACTGGAATCCCTTAGAAGCCAATCAATATAAACACACAGAAACTTCAAGCCAACACACACACACTCAGCGGCTTCAAACCATCACACGTATCGCCCCAAGCACCACACAGCTCACTAGCGCTACATGCCCACAATGAGTCCTCTCTCCCTGAAATAACTGGCAGTATCATTATTTCCAAATGACTAAACTGCAGATATAACCATGACATCGTACCACACAGAACATATATATAATATATATGGCGAGAACAACAGGAGCTCATATACAACCAAACTTTATGTTTGATGAGGAAAAACATGCAGTTATGAATAGAATGGAATCATTTGTATGTGCGTGTGCGTGTGCGTGTGCGTGCGTGCGTGCGTGCGTGCGTGTGCGTGTGCGTGCGTGCGTGCGTGCGTGCGCGTGCGTGCGTGCGTGTGTGTGTGTGTGCGTGTGTGTGTGTGTGTGTATAGGGAGTTATGCACCCTGCATTATGTACAGTGCTATGATCTGACAGTGGGTTAGACTGTAGCTCAGGGAACTGCTAGATGTTAACCCTTTCAGTGAGGTTTTGACTGTGTGTATGTTCGTGCCTACGATTGTGTATGCGTGTGATCTTTCATTAGAGTATTAGTGTGTGTGTGTGTGTAATCTTTGATTAGAGAGAGTGCGAGTGTGTGTGAGTGTGTGTGTGTGTGTGTGTGTGTGTGTGTGTGTGTGTGTGTGTGTGTGTGTGTGTGTGTGTGTGTGTGTGTGTGTGTGTGTGTGTGTGTGTGTGTGTGTGTGTGTGTGTGTGTGTGTGTGTGTTAGTGAAACACCCACAGCCATGCGTTGGAGATGAAAATGCATGTGTTTGAATCACTGCGCCTCCTAACTGCTTGTGGGCATTCGGTTAAATTATGAATTTCATTTATTTTTTACTCAAACAGTCAACTCTCTTCCCGCTCCTCTTTCCATCTCCCTCTCCCTCCATCTCCCCCGCTCTTTCTCCTTTTTGAACCCCTCTCTTCAGCCACCGCCCACCACCCCCACTCTCTCTCTCACCATTTCTCCCTCTCAATTTAGAAAGTGGGTGTATCAGTATAATTGCTGGTAGATATAGACAGAGTGGGTTTTATCGCCAGGGCTGCTTGTTAATTAAAATCAGACAGGCGTTAGCACGAAATCACTTCAACTCATATATATATATATTCTCAATAAGAGCAGAAAGTAGGCCAATCTTTGTGTTCCAGTCACTTTTCCGCCATCCTTGCACTAGAGCGACTTAAATCTGAATCCAAGGGAGAAGATGAGAGGAAAGCGGAAAGAAAGGAAGAGAGGAGAGGATATTAGAGAAGGGAAGAGGACACGTAATTGTCATCAGACCATGCTAGAGATGACATGAGCCTTACTTAACCTCACCTTATACTTAACTCTACCTGCACTCCTACGTGACGTAAAAATGGCTTGTTGTGTGTCAGCTGGCATTGGTTGAGTAAGAGAGATATAAATAATGGTCACAGGTTCTGATGGAACAGATTGCACTCATGTGGTCGCGCAAGCACGAAGGTGGTACATTAAACTCTGCGTGAGACACTGTCACCTTCCTTGAGTCTGCCACACAAGCTCATTTGCATAATCTCCTGTCTCCTTTTCAAGATGGGTACACAGTACACTACACACACACACACACACACACACACACACACACACACAGTACACACACACACACACACACACACACACGCACACGCACACACGCACACGCACACACACACACACACACATACACACATACGCACACGCACACGCACACACGCACACACACACACACACACACACACACACACATACACACATACGCACACACACACACACGCACACGCACACACACACACAATGTTAACAGCACACTCCTTAGCGTGCCTCGGATGTGCACACTCATTCCAATTAGAATAATGTAGCCAATTAACACACGTTAACCCCTGTGGTGTGTGACAGACCCAGAGGTGAGAGCCGGCTCTTATCCCATCTGGTCCTGTAGGGCATTTCCATTTCCACATCACATTTGGTGTCAAATGAAAGCTAAGAGTCTATATTTCTTTTTAAATTGAGGCATATATATATACAGTACCAAGTTAAAGTTTGGACACACCTACTCATTCGAGGTTTTTTGTTCTTTACTATGACTATTTTCTACTTTGTAGAATAGTAGTGAAGATATCAAAACTATGAAACAACACATATGGAATCATGTAGTAACCAAAAAAGCTTTCCACACTCTTCACATTCTTTCAACCAGCTTCAAATCAAATCCAATTGTATTTGTCACATGCGCTGAATACAGTTAAATGCTTGCTTACAAGCCCTTAATCAACAGAGTCAATGTGCGGAGGCAGGTTAGTTGAGGTAATAGAAGTAATATGTACATGTAGGTAGAGTTAAAGTGACTATGCATAGATAATAAACAGAGAGTAGCAGCAGTGTAAAAGAAGGGGTGGGGGGGACAAAGCAAATAGTCTGGGTAGCCATTTGACTAGGTGTTCAGCAGTCTCATGGCTTGGGGGTAGACGCTGTTCAGAAGTCTCTTGGACCTAGACTTTGCGCTCCAGTACCGCCTGCCGTGTGGTAGCAGAGAGAACAGTCTATGACTAGGGTGTCTGGAGTCTTTGACAATTTTGGTTAAGTGTTCCTTGAATTCTAAATAAAGCACCTGACCTTCATGTCTTAAAGTAGGGATGGACTGTTATTTCTCTTTACTTATTTGAGCTGTTCTTGCCATAATAACGGACCGAAATGCAGCGTAGTGGTTATTCATGTTTAATTTATAAAGACACTAGACATGAATAAACTAACAAAAACAATAAACGTGCGAAAACCTAAACAGTCCTATCTGGTGCAAACACAGAGACAGGAACAATCACCCACCAACACACAGTGAAACCCAGGCTACCTAAGTATGATTCTCAATCAGAGACAACTAATGACACCTGCCTCTGATTGAGAACCACACTAGGCCGAAACATAGAAACACCCAAAACCTAGAAAAACAAACATAGACTGCCCACCCAACTCACGCCCTGACCATACTAAATAAATACAAAACAAAGGAAATAAAAGGTCAGAACGTGACAGCTATCTTCTGTATACCACACCACTGATTGGGTCAAACACATTAAAAACTCAGCAAATTCACTTTTAACAAGCCACAACTGTTAATTGAAATGCATTCCAGTTGACTACCTCCTGAAGCTGGTTGAGAGAATGCCAAGTGTGCAAAGCTGTCATCAAAGCAAAGGGTGGCTACTTTGAAGAATCTGAAATCTAAAATATGTTTTGATTTGTTTAACACTTTTTTGGTGTTATTTCGTAGTTTTGATGTCTTCAAAATTATTCTACAATGTAGAACCCTTGAATGAGTAGGTGTGCCCAAACGTTTGACTGGTACTGTATATATTTATGTTCCATCCTAAACATTTGGAATAAGAAAATGGTTTTATTTCTGGTAAAATAGATGGAAAATGGGTCCTAGAAAACATCTTGCATAAAAAGTAAAATGTATTAGAAATACATCAAAACACAATAATGTTGAGATAAGGACCCTGCTGCCTAATATCAACATTTATATTTTGTTTGGCAGAAATTATTTCCCATCTGTATGTTTAAGAAATATTCCCTAACATCTTGTCATTCTGTTACCGAAAACTCACATATCTTTTAAGATATTTTCACATTTCTCTCCCTCATGAGGAGGGAGGATAATGAAAGTTCACAGGAATAACAAGTAAAGGTAGATCTACCAATTAGGACACAGTGTTTTTACTGATAACAATTTGGCTGATGATTTATTAAGTGGTTAAAACACGTAATTCTCTTATAAAACCGGTAACAGAATGACTGCAACTGAATTGTTTCCAATGGGAATTTATAGCAGAGTCACAATCCACAGTTGGGTCACCTGCTACTTGTCCTCTCTTCCACTGGCATACTGTTATGTTCAGCTCATAACTGTTTTCTTTCTCCTTCTGTTAACAGTCTGGAGTCTGGACAACCCCTCCCTCTCTCTCCCCGTCTCTCCCCGTCTCTCTCTCTCTCTCTCTCTCTCTCTCTCTCTCTCTCTCTCTCTCTCTCTCTCTCTCTCTCTCTCTCTCTCTCTCTCTCTCTCTCTCTCTCTCTCTCTCTCTCTCTCTCTCTCTCTCTCTCTCTCTCTCTCTCTCTCTCTCTCAGCCCCCTCTCTTTCCATTTACTGTAACCAGCCTCCTCACCCGCTGAGCACCGGCCGACACCAGACGTCCTACGTTGAAAAGCAGTTGAAATTTGGTCAGTTCAAATCTGAACCAGACATAGACGTCTGTTTCACAAGTTTGAACAGCACACTGTAGTATAGCACAGTGCAGTACAATACAGGAAAGACAAGTAGAGTATCGGTCAGTACAATACAGTACAGCAGAGGTACTCAACTAGTATTAGCGCAGGTCCAGTGACACAAATTTCCTAGGCGGCAAAGGTCCGGATGGATATCGTCCTTTATCGGCGCTGTGGTACAGCCGCAGCAACAAACATAGTCGCCTACATGTAGCCATACAAAAATGTTTGTTAAATGAGAATACAATTGGAATTGATTACACATTCTTCAGAACGCAAACATGTGCAACGTTGCGTCAACATCGCTGATGAACAAAAGTGGTTGCATAATTGTCTATGCAAAGAGTGCACTTTGAACCATTGTACACTGGCCTTGAGATATTTTGAGTTGTTTTCAACAAAACACAGTGCATGTTTTCTGGAGAAGGAAGCAGAGTTGAACCAAAAGAATCCTCTGAACACACATGACGTCACTGTGGGTCATACAATGTTCATGTATAAGTCACTCGGGGCCTTGCCCTGTATTAATGAGAGAAATGACACTTTCTGTCTCTTGCCAAAGCTTTGAACTTTGGCACAAATGGTGCGAGAGCAACTCAGAGACACATTGACGAGCCTGGTGCGGTATTTGTTTTGAAGAAAGTTCATTGTGGAGAAGGCTGATTCACAGCAGTACGTGGAGCCAAACATGGTCAGGATGTATAGTGCCAGTTTCTTGAGAAAAGAGACTTCAGCTGCAGGCACCATCTTTCCCCAGAAAGTGACAGGGTCATTTCCTCGCAGCTCAATCAACTCCATTTGCAGTGATGCAACTTCTACCGATCTGAAGATCTGTGTTGCTTCTTCTGACAACTTTTGTCAGTTTGTGACCAAGATGGGGTTCTGGATGAGCAGCAGCAGTTCTCTTCCAACAGTGAAGTCATCAAATCCTTCAACATCAGTATGAAATCAACATGGTTGGGAACATCTTTGTCTCCCTGCGTTTGCACCAGAAGATTGGGGAGGTGGACAAGTTCTCCCTGTGTTTGCACCAGAAGATTGGGGAGGTGGACAAGTTCTCCCTGTGTTTGCACCAGAAGATTGGGGAGGTGGACAAGTTCTCCCTGCGTTTGCACCAGAAGATTGGGGAGGTGGACAAGTTCTCCCTGTGTTTGCACCAGAAGATTGGGGAGGTGGACAAGTTCTCCCTGGGGATCCTTCTTGAAAAGCTCCAATTTCTTCGGGAAAGCCCGGACTGCTGTTATCATATCACACACTGTGCTGCCCCGTCCCTGAAGCTTAACATTCAGTGGATTAAGGTGTGATGTAATGTCTGTCAAAAATGCAACTGTTTCCATCTTCTCCTCATCTTTCAAAAACTCAGAAACTGAGTGGCCTTGTCACTCTTTGGCTCTGATAAGAAAGCTTTGATTTCCTCCTGAATGGCCCAAAAGTGTTCCAAAACCCTGCCTTTTATGAGCCATCTGACATTGTTGTGCTGTAGTAAGTAATCAGAATTGCCATTGGCCTCTGTCAGAATGCCTTTGTAGCAGGCGGTGTTGTAGGGATGATGTTGCTCTTAAAAAGTTGATCGGTTTCATCATTGTTGCAACCCAAGCCGGATGGTCGTCCAATGGTATTGGTTCGGTTGCCAGATACAGTCTTTTTCTTCTGTATCTACTGTATGTTGTGCAGTAGTAAGTCATCAAAATGGCCACTGGCCTCTGTCAGAATGCCTTGTAGCAGGCGGTGTTGTAGGGATGATATTACTTTTTAAAGGTTGATCATGACCTCAGAATAATATTTTCCCAGACTGGCACACAGGACAGATTGATGGATGATGCAGTGACATGATGTCAGGTCAGGGTGGTCGTCTTTCAAGCGTGCAAGCAGTCCCCTCATGGCTGAACCTCCATTTGTAGTGATGGAGACCAGTGACGTCCGGTGTATCCCCTAAAGCCCAACCGCTCCTCAAAGTAATTCTTTCTTTGTTTCGTTATCAAATCTGACAAACACCAGAAGCTGGGCATTATCAGTGTTATCTGTCGATTCATCCACAGCTAATGAAATGCACGGTGCATTCTGAATGGCCTCATCGAGTTGTGAAGTTAAGTCTTCAGCTAATACTTGAGTTCTCCTCATTGCTGTGGAATCAGACGGTAGGATCTGTTTGACCTTTTCTCTGGGCTCATCTTTTAGTTCACCTTCGAGCAAGGTGTCAGCAACTTCACACGTGCATTCTTTTACCATCTCAGCATTTTTTTGTGTGTTTTTCCAAAACCGGAGCTATCCTCAGTGAACAAGTGACTCAGTGAACAATCCATTGCCATTGCACGTTGTTGGACTGTAAAGGAATATACAAGGACTTTGGTGGAACTCTCAAATTGGGATTTGAGTTGGTTAATCTGGTTTGTTCTCACCTCTTGTTCAGGGGATACGTCTGACCGAATTGACTATGCCTGGTGTCATAATGGCGCTTAACATTGGCACTTTTTACAAGAGCGACGGACTCACTGCATTTCAGGCACATTAGTTTCGTGCTAGTTGCGAGGAGAATGAATGAATAAACACTGTTCCGTCCACGTCTTTAAAAATATGTTGTTTTTTTTAACACGCTATATTAACAAAGATACTGGAAACTAAGCTCCTTCTATCTGTGATATTTACAGTTAAACCGTGGTCAAATCTTTCTGTTTCTTTCTGCCTGCTTGTCCCAAGGTTCCGCAGAGGATATTTGGATGAATGTGATTGGGTAAAACGCGGTCTCTTGTATTTAAACCATAATGCCAGAGAAACCGGTGTTTGGAGATTATATTGGCACGGGAGGGCATTATCACTTTTATACAATGGGTTAACAACATATTAAAATAACGATTGGCATATTTTCATTAAAAACATTATTTGAGTTTTTCATCCTTCCACAACATATTAGTCCAGACACAAATCTAGAGTTGCTACCCAAGCCGGATGGTCGTTCGTTCTATTGGTTTGGTTGCCAGAGAAGCGACGCAGTCCTTCAGTCTTTTTGTTCTGTATCTATGGATGCGACCCAGTCGTTCGTTCTAAATGTTCCATTGCCATACTGGCTGGCAACGTTCTTATCCCTTGCATGCTAGCTAGCCAACTACAGCTAACTTACAGTCACGTCAAAAAGTAAAACCAGAATAACAGCAAAGTTGCTTCATTTGCATTCGTTTAAGCTGGTTGCATTTATTTGGTCACATCCATAACAATGAGCTAATGAGGCCCTCCATTTGTTTTGTACACTGCTGTTACTCGCTGTTTATTATCTATATATAGTCACTTCACCCCTACCTACATGTACAAATGACCTCAACTAACCTGTACCCCCGCACACTGACTCAGTACAGGTACCCCTGTATATAACCTCATTATTGTTATGTTATTGTGTTACTTTTTATTATTTTTTATTTTATTTTTTACTTTAGTTTCTTTGGTAAATATTTTCTTAACTCTTCTTGAACCGCACTGTTTGTTAAGGGCTTGTAAATGAGCATTTCACGGTAAGGTCAACACTTGTTGTATTCGGCGAATGTGACAAATAAAGTTTGATTTGAACTATACTCTACTGTATTTGACTCTACTTAACTCTACTCAAGACTGTACTGTACTGTACTGTACTGTACTGTACTGTACTGTACTGTACTGTACTGTACTGTACTGTACTGTACTGTACTGTACTGTACTGTACTCTGCTGTGCTCTACTGTACTGTACTGTAGTGTAGTGTAGTCTAGTGTGCTCTACTGCGTGATGTCCAAACTTGTGAAACATAGACATCGATGATAGGTGTAGATTTGGTGCAGTGTGAACCAACCAAATGTGGTCTTGTTTGGGAGCGGAGTACATTAGAATAATAGACCTTGTGTAGAATAATACCCAATGAGGATATGACATATTTCTACCTTTGTGTACCTATTCAGGGTACATCACCATGAAGAGAATGTCATCCATCATTATGCATTTATGTATAGTACAGATCAGGGAACCATGATGTCATTATGTTACCATCACTCTGTTACCATCACTCTGTTACCATCACTCTGTTACCATCACTCTGTTACCATCACTCTGTTACCATCACTCTGTTACCATCACTCTGTTACCATCACTCTGTTACCATCACTCTGTTACCATCACTCTGTTACCATCACTCTGTTACCGGGTGTTAAACACACTTCACTTACTGTAGTTCAATAATCAAAAGAGTTTTTTTTTCAAACTCAAGGTGTCATATCATCGTTGACACCCCATTCTTTCTGCAGACATCTTTGAGTCTTAAATAAGAGTAGATATTGAACCGTTTTTGGAAAACGAGGTCGCATAATTCTGTTTTTCAAGATGTACATCTGCACTGTTCTTTGAGTAAATGTGTTTTTGTCAAATGTTCCGTGGAAATTGTTGAAAGTAGTCCTTCTCTCAGAGCGCTATCCTTACGACTGACAGGACACATTCACACGGAGTGTTACAAATGGAATGGTCCCCCTGTTTCTTCCCAGGCTACGCTAGAATTGACCCTTGTATACACAGATCATCTTTCACCACTTGGCCAATCTGAGAGGATAGGAGTTCCATTCAGTGGGTCTCTCTCATCCAGTCATTGCATGAAGCTGAGTCCCTGAACCACTTGAAACGAAAATGTGCAATGCACTGCATGTAACCCCTCAAAAAGTGCTATAGAAATGTCTATCCGATACGTGTTGGCTGCTGCAGGCCTATTTTATGAAATATTGTGATACTGGGTTGGTATTTCGAGTGCCACTGCTTCAAAAATAAGCCTAGGACTAATTGTGGCTTTTACCTACCACTGCTGGTCTATCCTGTTTGTCTCTAATCTATGGGAGTCCAGTGTCTGAAAGCACACGCCTGGTAGCAGGTTCGTGGCACCCACACTCTTTGTTGTATGTTCTACAGAATATTAATGCAATCTGTTATATTCTATACGGGTCTTGTTTACCATATATAGATAGCCACTCGCCTCTGTTGGTTAAACAGTAGCAGTTGCTATCAACAGGGGTTTGGAGCTACAATATAACTCCCGCCGCGTGCGCCCATTCACTACCGTTTAGCGAGGAAACACACTTTTGTCTAGTAAGGACTAACTAAACTAGGAGAATGGCGCGCTGCACGGAGCGCCTTTTGATGGATTTAGACGCGCCTCATTAACAGTTTAAAATGTACACCTGTCTCACGGGTTCCAGTCCTCGCCGGGGAGAAGAGGGACCCCGCGGTGTTCTAAATGGCCCTTCTGACGCGCGACGACAATGACGTCCTGTCTAAAAAGAGCCCTTTCCTTCGGACCAAGTGAGATGCATTTACACCGTAGTTATAAAGCCGTTGATTTGTGATAGGGTATTTGAATGACTATGAAGTTGTGTAGTTTAAATTCATCATGGCTATTTCTGGAGAGGTTATTGACGGTGGGGGTTCCCCTAATGACATTATGCATGCAATAGGCCTTCGCTTCATTACACTGAGCTGGCTAATATAGCATTGAGTTGATCGACTGTATAAATAATGTATTTGAGAAGAGAACATGAAGCAGCCTATAACGCAACCAAACAACCCCTCTCCCGTGCGTAACAAAAATATAGGGTTAGGCCTATAGAAAAATAACATTAGGCCTGGATATTATAGCTTTCTAGATTACTCTTAGAGACAGATTTTAATTCGTAGAGGAATCTGGACCAATTTAAACTGTGTTCCTTTACTGATTCATTCAAAAAAAAATCAAACGGAAATATTCTAAAACATCGATTGCAGGAATATACGCCAACCTCGTGGTCTTCATTTGCAATCGTGTCCCTTTGATGGCTCACTTAAACTCTATAATATATGTATGACCACCAGATTCCCGTGAATGGAGTCTCCATCGGTCAACCAGGCCTGCACATATTTCACGCAGTAACGAGGGCTGAAGCGCAGCGAGAGTTCGCCACCCAAACGCGTTTAATTGTCCTCGTTATTGACAATTCGGTTCCGGTTTATTACCGATTTTCCGCTACTTCTTGGAGGCTTTGGTTTGTTCGGGCCATCTGCAGGGGGTCACGAGAGAGGGTAACCCCCAGAGTTCTGTCCATCTGCCCCACAAACACACGTTTCTCCATCATGCATGGGCTCTCAGATCAAATGCATTGGTAGGCCTAACTGTTTTATAATGTACTATAATGCGGTCAAATTGGTCAACGGCAGAGCAAGACTTGTCATAGGCATGAACCACTTCATGTATTTATCATCTCATAATGATCCGCAGTTGTATCGGCCAGTGACACCAAGCTTACCACACACAGCCTAAGACATACCATGACATGAGTTGATGATTTAAAGGTGAATATGCAGATTTTTAGGTGTTAACACATATTCGCCCGACCAATGGAGGGGAAAAGAGACAGCCATGCACGGCACCATATGAATAGATGAACAGACACCAAGACATGATAGCTGTGTTTTCTGACCGCAGGTTCTACCCTGAAAGGTACCGTTATGTGTGTATAATATTGGGTCCAATAGCCAGGCCTACTGTTCTAAACAGCTTGAGGCTATGGATCTGAGCGAGTCTATTGAGATGGGGTCTTTGAATGAATGGACATCGCCTAGGGCTCTGGCCTGAAAGCTATAGCTTGTAGGCTCGGCATAACAGTAGTCACCAAATGGGGAGCGCTACAGGGTGTGTATACGCTTTCCTTCCAGCCCAGCACAACACGCTAGATTCAACTAATCAAGGTGATTGTCATTCTTTGATTAGCAGAAAGTGTGTTTGTGCTGGGACAGAACAAACGCCTGCAACCTCCAGTACCAGGTTTGATGACCCATGCACTGCTGGAGCTCACAGCAGGGATGGGCAATCCACCCCCAGAGGACCGAGCTGGTGTGGGCGAAGGCTTTAACTCCAGCCAACAAATCTGAATCAACTAATTATAATATTCAATCAAGGCTTTGATGAGAAGCCTTGAATTAGGTGTGTTAGGCCTACTGTTTGGCTAAAGCAAAAGCCTGCATCCACATGGGCCCTTACAGCGTAAGATTCCTAACCACTCCTTCAGGTTTATAGACTCATTTAGAACACTGTGTAGCAGAGGAGGCTGGTTGGAGGAGATATAGGAAGACGGGCACATTGTAATGGCTCGTATGTTTGATACGTTCCATTTATTCCATCCCAGTCATTACCATGAGCCCGTCCTCCTATAGCTCCTTCCACCAGCCTCCTCTGCTGTATATACTACCCTGGGCCCCAGAAGCACTTGTCCTGGGGTAACGAACTCATTTTAGTCCAGTCACTGCCTCTCTATTAGACCGCAGAGACCTTGAATATAGAGCAGGCATTCTTTCTAATGAGGCAGAACTTCATGGTTCCCTTTAATAAAACTTTGTCTGGCTCCACTCCTTCAGCAACAAAGCCCACATTTTAAAAAGTTTTCCCAGTTTTTTTTTTTGCTGTGACACACAAACGATTCAGATGAATCGAACGCTGCCTCCTTCTCCCCCTCATGCTGATACAGTGACGCCAGCATGTGTGACTGCGTTCCAGAGATGCTCATCCAGAGAAATAGGCCGCTTTGGCGGGAAACGCGAGCATCAGAACAGGGGCTCCTCGGGGGAAAGCTTTGATGGTGCCGGTTTGTAGTTAAATAATCTACATTTCAATTTGTGTCTAGAAGTCTGTTAGGAATTGAGGTTAAGGATTTTTTCATTCCTTTTTGTATGTTTAATTATTCTTCCCAGCCCCTATCCTAATTTAGCTTGTTTATTGTATGCAAGGCGGGGGGGGGTAAATGTGTGTGTGTGTGTGTGTGTGTGTGTGTGTGTGTGTGTGTGTGTGTGTGTGTGTGTGTGTGTGTGTGTGTGTGTGTGTGTGTGTGTGTGTGTGTGTGTGTGTGTGTGTGTGTGTGTGTGTGTGTGTGTGTGTGTGTGTGTGTGTGTGTGTGTGTGTGTGTGTGAGAGAGAGAGAGAGAGAGAGAGAGGGAGAGAGAGAGAGAGAGAGAGTGAGAGAGAGAAAGATAGAGAGGCCTACAGGTTGACTGGCCCCTAGCCAAAGAAGGCTAATCACAGCTACATTGTATTAGATTACAAGATTATTCAAATGGTTTGTTTTCCTCCCTCAATAGATAGGGGTTAAGAAAAGATGGGTAATGGGTGGTCTATCTGCATTGCTCTGGAGTGGAGGTGGCTCATTGAACCACAAGATATCGAAACGTGTGTTTGCCACCACAAATGCCAAGGCTTTAGCTCAGTGGGCTAACACAGTATTGAGTCTAGTGCACAACCTGTGTCCAGATGTCCAGTTGACCCATACCAGTCGGTCACACCTCTCACATTTAGAGACAAACGCCTTCATGAATGACGTTCATCCTCTCTGAGTCCAACCATCGAACATTCCCAGAATTTCACACAGTGTGGAATCTGGAAGTTTCAGTCCAATCACAATCACTCCTGGGAGGAAAGTGTGTCTTAGGGCGGGATCTAAAGAGTTAGAACAAGTATATTTTGTTTTTCAAAGAGTTAAACAGAGTATACTTTGGTAAGTGCCAAGAACCCAGCCTCGGCTCATTACTGTCTCAGGGCCCTCTTGAACAAGAACAATCAAGGCGGAGTGTTGAAATATTAATTAGAGAATATTGTGCTCGGTGTTGTTTCAGAGTTCTCGTGTGAGGCTTTGCTGCATATGTAAGTGATCTTTTTATTTTATTTTTTTAAACAGCGGTTGTTTTCTCCCTCAGGAAACCGGGGCCCTTTCTTCAAACTCTCCCTGGCGCACGCGGAGGGAGGACAGTGTATGCCACGCGTTGATCATGCGCTACCGCGCGCGTGTGTGCTGTCCCCTGAAAATAGCTTTTTTAAGAAGTGTGTGTTCTAACATCTAAAGGGAATTCTATATGAAGGATTTGCATGTGACCCCTAAACATGGGCCTTTCCTGTGTGCTCTGCGAGTGCCAATTTCCTTTCCAATGACACACCTTCTGATGATAGGCTTAGCGTGTTTGCCACATCAACAGCCCACCAGGAAACTGCCCAGAGTCAAAGGTTCCATAACCAAACCGGTACAACAGCAGCCTAATCCAAATAACTTGAACTAAACAAGGAATGTTGTCATTCTTCCTAACATGATCCACATGTCAACATGTGACCAAAGAAGCATGAGATCACATCATCAACAGATATGACATAGGGATTTGGCACACATTCTCATTAGTTCATTTGTAGGTATTTTTGAACTGAAATTCCTTTCTCTTTCTCTCTCTCTCTCCCTCCCCCCACCCCACCCTCTCTCTCTGGACCTCTCTCACTCCATCCCCCTCTCTCCCTCCACTCTCTCTTCTGTCTCTCTTTCCCTCCACTCTCCCTCTTTCTCCTCTCCCTCTCTCTTCATTCTCCCATCTCGCCATTCTCTCGCCCCCCACCCCCACCCATTGCTCTCTCGCCCCCTTTACTCTCTCTCCATTCTACCTCACTATCTCTCTCTCAAGTGTGGGCAGGTATCAGCTTTACATACTGATCCACTGATCCTGCTGTGGGCTGATGAGACCACCATAGTCATTGGCTAATTAATTACAAATGCATGCAGACAGAGAAGGAGCGATAGAGAGGGGGAGCGGGCTGGTGGGGCGGGGCGGGGGTAGCGATGCGACAGAGAAAGGGGGAGAGGGAGGGGGTGGTGAGAGTGATGGGGGGGAGATGTGAAAGGGAGAGAGAGCGGGAGCGGGAGAGTGGGAGAAAGATGAGAGAGGAATTGTGACGTGAGTGGTGGGAGGAAAGGAGAAGATTTCGGTATCGTTGTTTACTTTAAAGACCCGTTTCCACCTCGGCCATTAATGCAGTCAGTAATTCTTGCGTGTGACTCATCGGCTCTTTATAAAGTAGGTCAGTAGGTTTTTTTGCTCAAAGTTCTAATAAGACTTGCAGAGTTCTAAAAGCCCCCGAGTGCACTGGGGGGGGGGGGGGTCACACAGAGATTTAAGGCTCCCACGCTCACCTCTACAGTATCATGCCAAAAATGGTGGAATAGATCATTCTACCCACAACATGTCTTACTAGATGTCAATGGTTATCATTTTCATTCTATTGTAGTAACTTGTCCTACATTGTATATATGCCTAAAATGATCCCATGTCTGTCTCAAGGCAGGTAGCCTTGTGGTTAAAGAATTGGGCCAGTAACCGAAAGGTGAACAAATCTGTCGAAGTGCCCTTGACCAAGGCACTTAACCCTAAATGCTCCTGTATGTCGCTCTGGATAAGAGCGTCTGCTAAACGACGAAACTGTTAAAACATTTAAATGGAAGACATTGATTCTGGCCCTTAGAACGAGTCAGGATCAGCTTTGGCCTACCTCTTCCCTAAATATTTATGGGGTGAATTTCAATTCTGATTTATGGTCAGTGTTGGCAACAGCATGTTAGAAGGGACAACAGCAGACATAACTTCACATGAGTGATACCCGGCGTCTGCCGCTCCCCCTTTTAACAGTTTCTTAACTCATCCTCCCCATCTGTCCATCTGCAACCCACCCAATCTGGCTGGCCCCTGTCAGCAAGTACGTATGTGTGCTCGCAAGTGTGTGTTTGTGTGCTGGAGCACATTCGTAGCTACTCCTTTGATTATTCTCCCAATTAAACTCTCAAACTCTCTTATTTTCTTTTAAAGAATACTGAAAATACTCCAATATTTGTCCTCCCACAGACCTCCCGAATCCTTAAACTACAGACTCATCTTCTGTTCTTCCCTCCAACTGAAACACTCACTCGCTCAGTAGTGTATGGACCAAGGTTGTTCTTCCTCAGACAATAACTTACTGCCATTCCCTTTATCCAATTCTAATGTGAGGATCTTTATTGTGCGTGTTCCTTTGACCTCCTTCCTCTCTTTCAATGAAACAGCGCAGGGGTGGCGGACGGGGGCGGCGAGGCGAGAAACAGCGAGACAAAAGCTGATGAGTTTCAAAAGCTGCAAAAGGAGAGAAAGAGACAAGGAACGGAGGAGGTAGAATGAGGGAGGAGAGGGAGGAACCCTTTAAATCATCATTTTAAAGTAATTAGAAACCTGGCGGGGCCGGACCGGGACGGCCGCACAGATTGCCTGCTCCCGAACACAAAACCAGTAATGAAGTGGAAGGCAGAAGGGAGTGGCGGGGGACAGATTTCTTTGGGTTAGCTATAACTGGCCCTAAAGTTCCCCTCAGTCTGTGTGGGTGTAAAGAAAGCTGTATTCATGAGGTGTTAACCGTTTTGTTTATCTGATGGCTGAATTTATTCAAAGTGTTGCCGCTATGAGTGACAGATGGCTGCGATGTGATGGATCTGAGCAGAAGTTGACACATCCGTGAAGAAAAAAAAAACAGGAGAAAAGGAGAGAAAAGAGAACCCAGTGGAGAGAAACAATGTTTAATGTGCTGCCCTGCCGCAGTATCTGTGCGTTAGCGATGTCGATAATGAGTAGGACTATTATATGTCTCGTATATTACGCCCAGGAAGCTCTGATTTAAACTCCCGTTACACAGCTCTGAGAGCGCTATAATGTCAAAATATGTTAATTACTCGCCAACAACTATATTCAGTTACTCCCGTTATGGCCGGTATGTACTTCCAATAAAAGGATTATATAAACATGTCAAAACAACCGAAAAGATGGCGATTCGGCTCCTCCACTCATTAGCCCACTGTCACGCATAGGTCAGAAGTCTACAACAGCTCAATACAATCGGGGGGCTGAAGAGGCCTTTTGTTTTGGGTTGCTTGTAAATGAGTATTTAGATATTTTGGGGGGGGGGGGAGTACATACTGGCGGTAATGGGAGTAAACGAAGACCGCTGATCAGCTAAACTCCATATTAATGTAACTAATGTATTTTGACATAATAACGCTTGCAGAGCTGTCAAATTGGAGTGAATCGGAGCTTCCTGTGCGTTAAAGAGACGTGTCATACGCATCGGTGTTGCCCATGCTATTTCGATGTTACCAATCTGGTGGTAATTAGAGGCTATCTGAGCTCACCGCTCTAACTGGTTCCCAGATCATATGCGCATAGGAAATGTGATTGGAAAATAGCTGTGGTGAACACTGATAATATATTTTTCAATCGAACACGTTGGTTCCGATAATTGGTTCCGACCTGCATGAAGTTTGGTCTGGAGTCGGTACATGATGTAGCCTAGGCCTAAAACGTTCCATGCTAGAGTTGTCTGTGATGAGATTTGAACTCGCAATCTTTAGGTTGCTAGACGTTTGTGTTATACGCTCGTTTTATGCCTTAAGTAACCACATGTCTTATGTAAGTATAACAAACATAACGTATCATACTAATTTGAGTCTAGTCTAAGAGACCAGGTTGGCCATCCATGGAGGATCATGTTCAAAATGTCCCTTTTGATTATTAAATCAAACACTTTAAACGCCTTCAACGAGGTGTCGGAAGCAGTCTCATTTCTATATTATTCTGTCATTCTGTGACCTGATTCCTCAATTCACACGACATCTGGAGCCTAAATACTGTCAATTAGAGAACATGACTCAATACTCTCTAAAATGCCCCTCAATTTAGCCTGGTTAAACCGACTGCTAACTGTTGAGCTTGATGATGTATTCACACATTTTATATCTATCAATGGTGGGGAGTAAAAAAAAATTAAAATGGGCCCTTTGAGTCACCTCTCTCCATTGGTGAAGCGATAATTGGATAATTAGGGGTGAATTGTATTATTAAATCATTAGTATATGTGCGTGTGATGGCACGTGAGTTAAGCAAAGGTTAGCGGGGTTGAAGTGGTGCGAGAGAGGGGCTCGACTACCTGCCTAAACAGCTGAGGATCGATTATCTTGGACAGCCCTCTGTACCCCTCCAGCCCTAACCCTCTCGCCCTCCTCTCCTCCTCTGCCTCTATTATCTTGGACAGCCCTCTGTACCCCTCCTCTTCTAACCCTCTCGCCCCTCCTCTCCTCCTCTGCCTCTATTATCTTGGACAGCCCTCTGTACCCCTCCTCTCCTAACCCTCTCGCCCCTCCTCTCCTCCTCTGCCTCTATTATCTTGGACAGCCCTCTGTACCCCTCCTCTCCTAACCCTCTCACCCCTCCTTTTCTCCTCTGTCTCTATTATCTTGGACAGCCCTCTGTACCCCTCCTCTCCTAACCCTCTCGCCCCTCCTCTCCTCCTCTGCCTCTATTATCTTGGACAGCCCTCTGTACCCCTCCTCTCCTAACCCTCTCGCCCCTCCTCTCCTCCTCTGCCTCTATTATCTTGGACAGCCCTCTGTACCCCTCCTCTCCTAACCCTCTCACCCCTCCTTTTCTCCTCTGCCTCTATTATCTTGGACAGCCCTCTGTACCCCTCCTCTCCTAACCCTCTCGCCCCTCCTCTCCTCCTCTGCCTCTATTATCTTGGACAGCCCTCTGTACCCCTCCTCTCCTAACCCTCTCACCCCTCCTTTTCTCCTCTGCCTCTATTATCTTGGACAGCCCTCTGTACCCCTCCACTCCTAACCCTCTCACCCCTCCTTTTCTCCTCTGCCTCTATTATCTTGGACAGCCCTCTGTACCCCTCCTCTCCTAACCCTCTCGCCCCTCCTCTCCTCCTCTGCCTCTATTATCTTGGACAGCCCTCTGTACCCCTCCTCTCCTAACCCTCTCACCCCTCCTCTCCTAACCCTCTCACCCCTCCTCTCCTCCTCTGCCTCCATTCCCTACCGCTTATCTGACGGACAATAGATCCTAAATCGCCTCGTTTCCATCTCAATGAGTTAAGCCCAACAAGAGGCGAGGATCAGGAGACCAACTCCACGACACAAATGTCGGGCGATCACTTGAGCAAATGGGACGTCAATGACAGGAAGAGAGGGAGGAAAGAAAGGGAAGGTGTGGGTCTCCTGAAATATATATTTTTTAAGAAAATGCTAATACGTCTCGTGAAGAATAGATGGGATTTGCGAGGCTCGCTCTAATTCTGCTATTGTTGAACTCGCGTGCAGACGGGCGAGATTGACACACCAATCACGTGAGGGAATGAGTTGTGTGTGAGTGTGTCAGAGCTGGAGTAGTGAAAGCACGCTCACACAATAGGCAGCTTCGGGTTGGCCGAATGTCTGGCCAGCAGTTTAAAGAGAATCAAAAGAGGTCTTAAGAGCAAATCTCTCTCTCTCTCTCTCTCTCTCTCTCTCTCTCTCTCTCTCTCTCTCTCTCTCTCTCTCTCTCTCTCTCTCTCTCTCTCTCTCTCTCTCTCTCTCTCATACATAATCCGTAATGCGAGACTCTACACAGTGTAATTTGCCGTTGATTGCTCTCTCTCTGTGAGAACACTGAGCTGTATTAGAATATGCAGACCCGTGTATTCGCAGCCTAATAGAGAATAAACAGAACAGTTCTCACCGCATAGAATAGTGAACAGGCTATATAGGCATAATACAGCTATAGAATCAGTCTATAGAATGTATTGAGTTACATTAGAATGCATTTCAAGAGGGTTTCCACAATCGCAGCCTATTTGATGTATTTTCTCACATGCTGTTGCTTCTCTGGTAGGCCCCTACGATAGCCAACAGATCGTGTTCACATGTATAACCTAGTTCATGGGTCTCAGAATATTTGACATTCTGCGACAGATGGGTCTTTAGAAGGTGCCAACTAATACTAGTTCCCTCTGGAAAGGCGAGTGTTCCCTAAGAGTTGTGTGTGTGTGTGTGTCTGTTTTACTTTCGGAAAGAAGAGAAAATCTCTTAAAGAGCCGTGACGAGGCCCAGGCCGTCTTCTAAATGTGTTTTAATACCCTGTCCGATTCATCCACCATCTCCTGTTTAATGAAAGGAGTTGTGGCCGGGTCTGGCTGGGGCAGGCTCATTATGCTGCCGTTAGGTGAAGTGGTGTGTGAGAGCAGCGGGGCTTAGGGTCCCTACAGGCCGGCTCACAGGCACAATACACCAGGCGCTGCCTCCAAACAGAGGCCCCGCCATGCCATTATACTGCCTTTGCTAACGAGCGCTTCATACACCTTTGATATAATATCACCATTGAAATCTGGATAAACCTCCCCGCGCTAGCAGCCAAATCCCATTTGATACGGGTGTGTGTATGCGACTGTGTGTGACTGTGCTGGTGAGTGTGTTGTCTCTTCACCTGCGCAGCTCTGTTCTGGCAGACGAGGTTATGGAGGCGCGCGACGCGCTGACACGCATGTTAAAACGGCCGAAGAACACCGGATCTCATTAACGAATCCCCTCTCACATGACATCTCGTGAGCTGATCTGAGCTGAGTCGGAATTAGAAGAAAATCAATGTTTAAGTAGATAAAGTGGATATAGCCGATTCTATTGAGTCAAATCTGATCTGATAACAGTTATTGGATTAAGCCACACGGGGGGGTAGTCAAAATATCTAGAAGGGTCTTGGTGAATAGAGTTATGGAATTATGAATGACAATGAAATAGCCACATTGGAGAAGCATAGGAAACTGTTGCACTTTTTTGGGGTTTGTAGTCCAATATCTCATACATTTGTGAAGCATGGCTATAGGCCGACACAAGATTTGGACAGACCTTTCAAGTTTCTATTGTCACCTTCATTAGTATGGGTGGCAGGTAGCCTGCCGCTAAAGAGCGTTGGGCCAGTAACCAAAAGGTGGAAAGAAAATCTTCTTTTTTTAAAGTCAAGGAGAACAAAAACACACGAGAAATAGAATTAAGAAGAACATGCGATAGTAAAGTAAGCTACAGGGACAGCGCCAAAACCATATTTACAATGTGAAGGTATACTGGAGTGGTAGGGTTAGATAGAGTGCCTTCAGAAAGTATTCAGACCAGTTGACTTATTCCACATTATGTTACGTTACAGCCTTATTCTAAAATGGATTAAATCATTAAAAAAAATCTCAGCAATCTACACACAATACCCCATAATGACAAAGCAAAAACAGTTTAAAAAAAAAGATTTTTGCTAATTAATTAAATAAATAAAACAGAAACATCACATTTACATAAGTATTCAGACCCTTTACTCGATACTTTGTTGAAGCGCCTCTGGCAGCGATTACAGCCTTGTGTCTTCTTGGGTATGACACTACAAGCTTGGCCCACCTGTATTTGGGAAGCTTCTCCCATTCCTCTCTGCAGATCCTCCCAAGTTCTGTCAGGTTGAATGGGGAGCATCGTTGCACAGCTATTTTCAGGTCTCTCCAGAGATGTTCGATAGGGTTTAGGTCCGGGCTCTGGCTGGGCAACTCAAGGACATTTCAGAGACTTGTCCCGAAGCCACTACTGCATTGTCTAGGCTGTGTGCTTAGAGTTGTTGTCCTGTTGTTGTCCTGTTGGAAGGTGAACCTTTGCCCCGGTCTGGAGGTCCTGAGCTCTTTGGAGCAGGTTTTCATCAAGGATCTCTCTGTCCTTTGCTCCATTTATCTTTCCCTCGATCCTGACTAGTCTCCCAGTCCATGCCACTGAAAAACATCCACACAGCATGATAATATATGCTATTTAGCAGACGCTTTTATCCAAAGCGACTTACAGTCATGTGTGAATACATTCTATGTATGTATGCTCCCACCACCATGCTTCACCCTAGGGATGGTGCAAGATTTACTCCAGAGGTGACGCTTGGCATTCAGGACAAAGAATTCAATCTTGGTTTCATCAGATAAGAGAATCTTGTTTCTCATCTACAGTTGCGCTGGGCTTGCTGTTGAGTACATTTGAGGGGTGAATGTAGCACATGGGGATGTGTGAAATGTATTCCTCAGCCTGAAGTATCCCCACTTGCGCCAGCGAGGCACCAACTGCTAAGATGCTTCAAGTGGGCTGTCACGTGTGCTAGCAGAGGTCCTGAGTTCGTGCCAGATATTGGCCAAATTGGGAGGAAGTGTTACTCGCTACGCAGATAGTGCAGATAGTCCATGTGGCCATTTTTTAAAGCTACTTAGCAGTCTTACGGCTTGGGGATAGAAGCTGTTCAGAAGTCTTTTTGTGTCAGATTTAATTATCCGGTACCACTTGCTGTGCACAAACAGCGGAAAAAAGTCTATGGCTTGGGTGGCTGGAGTCTTTCCTTTCACACCACCTGATATGATATGTGTAGTCCTGAATGGCAGGGAGCTAGGCCCCAGTAATGTACTGGGCTGTCCACACCACCCTCTGTAGCGCCATGCAATCGAGGGCGGTGCAGTTGCCATAGCAAGCAGTGCTGTGGCCAGTCAAGGTGCTCTCAATGGTGCAGCTGTATAACTTTGTAGGATTTGAGGGCCCATGCCAAATTATTAAACTTCCTGAGGGGGAAGAAGCGCTGTTGCACCTTCTTCACAATTGTTTTTTTGCGTGTGTGTGAAGCTCTCAACCTGCTCTACTGCAGCCCCGTCAATGTGGTTGGTGGCATCCTCACCCTCCTGTTTCCTGTAGTCCACGATCCTTGGTCTTACTAACGTTGACGGAGAGGTTGTTTTCCTGGCACCACACTGCAAGGTCCCTGACATCCTCTCTGTAGGCTGTCTCATCGTCACCAGTGATCAGGCTTACGAACTTTGTGTCTCCAGAAAACTTGATGATGGTGTTGGCGTCGTACATGGCCATGCAGTCATGGGTGAACAGGGAGTACGGAGGGGACTAAACACACACCCCTGTGGGGTCCCCTTGCTGATGGCAGTAATGTTGCATACCCTCACTACCTGGGGTCGTCCCGTCAGGAAGTCCAGGATCAATTTACAGAGGGAGGTGTTCAGTCCCAGGGTCCCAAGAATTTTCACTTTTGTTAGCCAAATTTGAATGTTTATTACACATTTTAATTTACAGGCTGACAGTGGTAGGTCTACCCTTTCTTCAGGGTTTGGGTTATTGGGGGAAAGAGATGCTGATCTGTCAAGGACATACAAATGTGCATTCTTAAAGGGTTGAGGGGCTCTTTGGGTTGGGACAGGGCTACAGAATACGATTTCCCCTCACAATTGGTCCTTTACAAAAAGGGATGGATAGGCTTCTGTTAAAAGCTTCTCAACCAAACATATCAGCCTGGTCTCATAGATTAGACAGAACTTGGTAAAAGTAAATCCGGGACACTTAAATTAGTATGATATGTTTTGGTATATTTGGTATATTTGGTATAGTTACATAAGACAGAATGTTATTTAAGGCAAAAATAAAAGGAAGGTGGTTGGCTGAGGTGGATGCATAGGCATATAATGCAAATATTTAGCGACCCAAAGGTTGAGTGTTCAAATCTCTCCAAGGACACCTTTAACATTTTAGCTAATTGGAAACTTTTCAACCATTTACTACTTTTTTATCTACTTAGCATGTTAGCTAACCCTTTCCCTAACCCTAACCTTGACCCTTTAACCTAACTCCTAACCTTAAACTTAACCCTAACCCATAGCCTAGCTGAAGTTAGATACCTAGCTAAAGTTAGCCACAAAAAAAATCTGAATTCGTAACATATAATACGTTTAGCAAATTCATAGCATATTGCACATTTGCAAATTGTAACCATATTGTACGTTTGGCAAATTCTTAACATATCATAATAATTGTAATACGTAACATATCATCCTTAATGGATAATGGACAACCATAAATTTATACATACCATACGAAACTTAACATATCATATTAAATGGAGTGGTTTGGGTTTAGATACAGAATAATACAAAATACTCTGAGAGCAGGTTGAACATATCAATCTTCTGGTGAAGAACCTGATATGACCCTGTGGATAATTCATCAATAGCCTAATGATCCAGTAAATTGTAGGCTGCCTGGCATACAGCAGTGAACAATAAAAGTCCCTATGCATTGTCCATAATGACCCATATTTTGTCTTCAAATGCGACTGTAGCTATACTGTCTGTTACCCGAGTGCTTTGTCCTCTAGCTCAGGGGCACTGCGCATCACAGCGCCCCGCGTGTGTTTGTGCGCAGACTCATTAAACAGACCAACAAGACGTAAATAATCAACGGAAACTAAACATTAAAATCAAGCCTTGCCTTTAGACCACATATCTGTGCCAAGTTTATCCGCACAGTCCAGGAATCTCTAAGCAGGCTTAGAGGTCTTTTAGAAGTCCCCTTTTCGTTTTCAACGCGCGGATTGGTTACAGTGCATCTCATTTGCATGCACCGCGGTATAAACCCTCCCGCCACTGCAGCCCTCTCGCGCTGGGAGAGCACACCTCGGAGCGAACACGGCGGAGAGAGTTAGGGCTTTATTACCTCGTCGTCCTAAAACGAACACTGTCGTACCAAACGAGATTTGGAAAGTGCTTTTGTTTGAATAAATAGTTGAGCCAAGCTCCAGACAGTTTTTAGTGAATTTTTGTTGTGTTATTTAAATTAGAAGGATGGGTATGAGAGGGTGGAATTGGTGGGTGCTGGTGTGCACCTCGCTGGCTGTCCTGCCCGCTCTCACGGAGGGCAAGACGGTGAAGTATGAGACATTTGAGGAGGACGCCCCGACGACTGTCATCGGAAACTTGGCCAAGGACATTTCAATCAGCCCCTCCTCGGGCTCCAAGACAAATTTCAGGATGATGAAGCAGTTCAACTCGTCTTTTATCCGTTTGAGGGAGAGCGACGGCCAGCTGACTATCGGAGAGAGAATTGACAGAGAGAGAATTTGCAAACACACCCTTCACTGCCTCATCGCATTTGATGTGGTCAGCTTCTCCAAAGAGCAGTTCAAACTCATCCACGTCGAGGTGGAGGTCAAGGACATCAACGACAATTCCCCCGAGTTCCCCCGGAAAGAGTCGAGTCTGGAGATCTCCGAAAACACAGCTGTGGGCACGCGGATCCCGTTAGACTTCGCTGTGGATGAGGACGTGGGTTTGAATTACATCCAGAGCTACCAGATATCAGTTAACAGTCACTTCACCATAGATGTGCTCAGCAGAGCCGACGGGGTTAAATATGCGGAGCTTGTGCTCATGAAGGAGCTGGACCGTGAGACACAGGCTTCCTATGCGCTCGAGCTGGTTGCTATGGATGGTGGCAACCCGTCCCGCACTGGAACGACTCGCATCAAAGTCAAGGTGAAAGACTACAATGATAACAGCCCGGTGTTCGACAGGAACAATTTCTCAGTCGACCTCCCTGAGGACGCACCGGTAGGGTTTCTCTTACTGGACCTGAACGCAGAAGACCCGGATGAGGGGCTGAATGGGGAGGTGGTGTATGGGTTCGGTAACCAGGTGCCATCAGAGATTCGACAACTTTTCAGAGTGGACCGCAAAACGGGACGCCTCACCCTTGAGAGCCCCATTGACTTTGAAAGCAAAAAAACGTACGAATTCGACGTCCAGGCAACTGACCTGGGTCCAAACCCGAGCCCGGCTATCTGTAAGATAGTGGTGCAGGTGCAGGACGTTAACGACAACGCGCCAGAGATCTCCATCACGCCTATGACCTCCATCACGGCAGGAATCGCCTATATCACGGAGTCTGCGGCACGCGAGAGTTTTGTTGCTCTAGTCAGCACCTCGGACAGGGACTCTGGTGCTAACGGACAGGTGCACTGCACACTCTACGGCCACGACCACTTCAGGTTGCAGCAGGCGTACGAGGACAGCTTCATGATCGTGAGCACAAGCCCGTTGGACCGGGAACAAATCCCTGAGTATAATCTAACAGTGGTGGCAGAGGACTTGGGTTCCCCACCATTCCGGACCATCACCCAGTACACCATCCGGTTAATGGACGAGAATGACAATGCCCCTGTGTTCAGTAAGTCGGTGTATGAAGTGGCTGTGGTGGAGAATAACGCACCGGGTGCTTACATCACCACGGTGGTCGCCAGGGACATGGACTTGGGCCACAATAGTAAGGTGAGCTACAAGCTCGCTGACGCCTATGTCATGGGCTCTCCGGTGTCTGCTTTTGTCTCACTGGACCCAGCGAGTGGCTCCCTTTATGCACTCAGGAGCTTCAACTATGAAGTCATGAAACAGCTCGAGCTCCGCATCACAGCCAGCGACGGTGGGTCCCCGCCCCTCACCGGAACCGCGACCGTAAATATTAGGATAGTTGACCAAAACGACAACGCACCTGTCATCAACCAGCCCGTGCTCAATAATGGGTCCGCGGAGGTTCTGCTGCCCCGGGATGCGCCCTCAGGCTACGTCATCACCCGGGTGGAGGCGCAAGATGCTGATGAGGGCTTGAATGCAGAGCTGTCCTACAGACTTGCCTTTGGAGAGGCATCCGTGTTCTCCGTTAACAAAGCCACCGGAGAGGTCTACCTCAACCGCGTGCTCAGTCATGGCGTGGACGAGACCCTGCGCGTGACCGTCACGGTGAGTGACAACGGGAGACCTGCGCTCACCACCGCCGCCACGCTTCACTTCCTCATCATTGCGGGCGCCCCTCCGAGCGACAGGACTGTGTACCGGGCAGGCAGCAGGGAGGCCGGGGAGCACACACAGTGGGACCTGTCAGTGGTGATTATCATCGTCCTCGCGGGGAGCTGCACGCTCCTGCTGTTAGCCATCATCCTCATCGCCACCACCTGCAACCGGCGGAAACGGGACAAGACTGGAGATGACACCGACTCGTACGGGGAGAAGGAGACTCTGGAAAGAGGCAAAAACAACGGCGACAACCCTCTGCTGCCGCTCCACGGAGTCGTGGGAGGGTTTGAAGCCCACACCTTCTCGAGCCAGCCTGGTTTTGCCGGGGAACACACTGGTAGCAGTGACCTGTGCTCCGCCTCAGAAGATGGGAGCGAGGCCCCGTGCGTCTACGAACCGGACAGCAAACCCAAGGTGAGATTCTGTTCCCTCTCTCTCCCTCTTCCTCTCACTCTCTTTCTCTGCATGTGCAGCCTCATACAGTGCTCTTGTAATGTGTTACTGTCCATGGTGCTGAACTGTGCTGTTTCTCTTTTCCGCAGGGCTACTCCACTCTGCCCGGCTACGGAAACGGCTACAATAACGGTAAAGAAGTGGTCAGACCAATCACCATCTGGAAGGGCAACTCCTACACCACCATCTCCGCAAGAGACCCCGCATTCAGCGGGAAGGACAGCGGGAAAGGCGACAGTGACTTTAACGACAGCGATAGTGACATCAGTGGCACCGACCTGAAGAAGGAGGGAGCACTGGTACCCCCCATGGGTGGCCAGAGTGGTAAGAGATACTTCTATTTCTGTACCATAACCATTACAGTCATTCGAAGGAAGTCAATGTGTACAGGGTTTTGCGCTTCTGTTTGGTCGCACAAGGAGACTAAGCTCTCTCTCTCTCTCTCTCTCTCTCTCTCTCTCTCTCTCTCTCTCTCTCTCTCTCTCTCTCTCTCTCTCTCTCTCTCTCTCTCTCTCTCTCTCTCTCTCTCTCTCTCTCTCTCTCTCTCTCTCTCAGGTCTATGGGCGTGTACCAGTGAGTGTAAGATTCTGGGTCATTCTGACCGCTGCTGGAGCCCTTCCACTGTCCACGCTAACACCGGTCCCTCGCCCGTCCCCACCCCTACCGGCCAGACTCTCTCCTCCTTCAACAGTCTCTCCAAGACGGCCTCGCTCCCCCGAGACTCGCTCCGGCGGGACAATTATTACCAGGCGCACATCCCCAAAACAACTGGCCTGCAGAGTGTGTATGAGAAGGTTCTGCATAGAGAATATGACTATGTCCTGGTCACTCCTCCCATACCCATGAGAGTTCAGGAGATTAGTGAAATCACTATCCCAGTCTACGGTCCGACCACCACACGGTGTCCCAGCAATGAAGTCTAAAGAAGAACCTAAATAACAGCATTCAAAAATGTGTTTCATTTTGTTTATAAAAACCATGACAATGAGAATTACATGTTGCTTACAAATGTAGGAGATTATTTGTCATGCAAATTAGTTTGTATATCCTAAAGAATATTTGTGTATTTTGAATTTTTAAGTGTTTCAATGTAAAAGTCACATTTGGACTCTGTATCCAATCACTGTTATGACTTTGTTGGACATATACTGTGTAACTTATGCAAGGATTTGTACATAAAGAGAGTTTATTTTTTTATAAAAATCATAATTAAACACCGACGATGTGTACATATGAATTGTAATTATACTGATTCTAAGGCATGCCTACTATTCAAATGGCCCAGAAACCACGTTTTTGATGCCGGAGACCCAATGTATCAAGTTGATAACTATGTATGAATTTATTTAAATGCAATGACGTAATAATTGTTTCGATTTTCTATCACCATATTCGAAAGAAAATAAACGTTGAAATACCGTTTTGAAACCTTAATCTTGTCCCTGACTTATTTCTGTTCACTCACTCCTACATCAACCTATTTAAGACATGCTACTCTTAGTCCTGGAGGGATAAGGGAGCTCAATGAAAAGTGCTTCTATGTTATTAAACAGAGGCATATTAATCAAGGCACTTTGCCCCCTTTGACAATTAAATAATAGCCCTAATACTGCTGTACAATTGGAGCCGAGAGGTGTTGCTATTGAAAAAACGGTGCGCTCTGACAGGACAGTGGAGGAGTGAAGGGGGACATTTCACCTACAACCGAATATAAACGGCGAACCTCGTCTCGTCTACATTTGATTGATAATTTAGTTTGACTATTGGCAACAAAACGATCTTGCGGTCTAATCATTCTCGCCAGAGGCTAGCAGTCGGAGCCAATCAAACTCATCAATAAGATTAACATACTCATCCGTGTATATTATAATCTCCAGGGGTTTCTGCATGTCTAAAGAGTCTAATACAGTCTGTAAACCGACCTCCTCAAGGCACAGAATAAAAAACAGTTGCGCACAGCACTCAATTATAACGCACACGCCCAGTGGGCGCCTATGCGTAAAAGCACGCCTGATACGTTTGGATAGAAAACTATAGTCGATTGACTATTGCCTTTAACCACAGGATGTAATTCATGTGTTTGGTAATAAAGCATGTCATGATAACTCAATCAGCGCACATACAGCGGGAACTAGATACCCCACGTCTCCTTTGAGATAAGCATTTTGGATGGATATTTGTTCCCATGGGGCCTTCACTGAGTGGCCCATACTGTATCGTTAGCTCGAGATAGGACGCCACACATTCCGCAGAATCCACCTCGGACCTTCGGCCCGTTAGAACTGAGGGAGAGGAGAGAGACTACTACAAGAGCAGCTCAGATACCCTCCGACTGAGCGTATTGGATGTTCCAGTGTGATTTAAGGAAAGGCTTCCTTACAGCCTCTGCATCAGCTGTGCACGTTTACTTCATTTGTGTTCCACCTACGGAACAATCCGCGTTCCCGTTTGAATAGGACTCCCAAAGAAATGTTGGAGAAATACATTAATATAACCCAGACGTTTTCCACTGCGCATCATATATGCCTGTCAAATGTAAATACACACATTTTGACAAAGGGCTTTCTTAGGTTGTGTAGGCCCACGCTGTCTGGACGCGTTTTGCACAGAAGGTAGCGCACTTGCCCTGTTGTTGGTTCAAGATCCGTACAGCCTGTTCTCTCTCAGTCTTCCAAAGCCATAATAACATCGTTCTACTCTGCATTCCTTGATGGACCCCTGTCCCGAGGCAGGGCGCCAAGCCAACATAATGACCATTTTAAAAGATTCCCGGTGTGACACGCCGCACGCGCATACTTTCATAACAATCATCGCGCATGAATAGGCAGTTTGGTTAGCCCTGCCCTGCCCTGTCCCAGAGAAAGAGAGAGAGAGAGAGAGAGAGAGAGAGAGAGAGAGAGAGAGAGAGAGAGAGAGAGAGAGAGAGCTAAGAGAGAGAGAGAGAGACAGAGAGGGAGAGCGAGAGAGAGGATTAGTGGACACCTTTGCTCAGGCTCTCAGACCCACTCGCAGCCATGGCCGAGAGTTCAGATAAAGTGCCCATCGCTTTAGCGGGACCCGAGGACCTGCAACAGTTTATGCCACCTGTAAGTAGACTATCATATATCGTTGCTTGAGTTTCTAAATGATATACCTGTGCCAGGTAGCCTAGGCTAGGGTCAGGAGCTTTATGTGGCCATTCCACGAAGACACCTGCTAATCTTTACGTAGGTGTTGATGTTGAGTTGGACTTTATGAAGGCAACGCATTAGAAATGATTTATAAACCTTTTTTTTACAAACAATTTTCAATTTGCGAACCCAGTTTAGGTGGCATTCATGTAAATTATTGATGTGTTCATCTCAGGCATACACTGCGGTGGCAGTTAAACCGGTGGCCACCGGCCGCCTGCTGAAGTCCGGGATTGTGGTTTTGATCGCCGGGGCAATACTGCTGCTGTTCGGGGCTATCGGAGCGTTTTACTTCTGGAATATTAACGACAAACATGTAAGAGTTTTAACATGAATCCTTCTGTAATAATGAACTACAGCGAATTCAAGAGGCATTGGTCCTTGAACCAGCGACTCTAGTCTCTGGCAGGCCTAATGTTAAAAGCTGATAAATCATATCATTGTGTTGAGCTATGCCATTTAGGTGTTGGAGCGCTTGGTAGAAGTCAAGAGCGTATAATGAATGGAAGCCTTGTGTTTCTGAGACTTGGGAGGGGGAGGGGAAGGGGGGGGCTCATAGGGTCCTGCTGATGTCCCGGGGACGAGAGGTGTAATCGAGGTAAGCCTAGGCTACTGTCGAATAATAAAACAATTATGTATATTATTTGAATGCATTTGGTAGCTATAGGCCTGCAGTTTAAATGCATTGCCTGAACAAGAATAGGAAAATCATTTGGTTGTTTTTGTCGCTGCTTCTAGGATGGAGATGGGGGTGTCAACAAAGCCCACCCATTATGAAGAAGGAGAAGAAAACACTCCTGCCCCCGAGCCAGATAGAGAATCTACCCCCCCCCCCCAAACTCCTTCTTGCAGGTGTTATAACATTCCCTGTGTGTGTGTGTGTGTGTGTGTGTGTGTGTGTGTGTGTGTGTGTGTGTGTGTGTGTGTGTGTGTGTGTGTGTGTGTGTGTGTGTGTGTGTGTGTGTGTGTGTGTGTGTGTGTGTGTGTGTGTGGCAGGTCTACAACGTCCACTACAGCATGAGTATTAATGGTAAGGTGGAGGAGGGCTCCATGGAGATTGATGCTACCAACAACATGGAGAGGTTCCGTACTGGGAGTGGAAATGAGGAGGCAGTGGAGGTCCACGACTTCCAGATTGTACGTTTGAAACAACAGCAGCAGCAGAAATGATTCCAATTCCATTTGGTACATCGAAGGCTACATCAATTTTGTAACATGTCAGATGCACATTGTTATTTTCTTTACAAGCAACTTCCTCTCCACCCCAGGGTTTAACTGGTATCCGTTTTGCTGGAGGAGAGAAGTGTTACATTAAGACCCAGGTCAAAGCTCATCTGCCTGACGTGGAAACACTCAACAAAGACTCTCTTCTATTCGACCTGGTAGGAATGACCTGCTCTCCTGCTCTCTCTCTCTCTTCTTTCTGGTTGTGTGTATCTCTGGGTTACCTATGACCACGACACACCTATCTCTACTGTCAGACACAGTTAACATTGGTTGTGTGTTGTGGGGGGGTTGGGGTAGATATAGAGACTGAGTTCATTTCAGCGATTACAGGAGAGATGTATGATGAACTGAGTGGTTTACTGGCTGGGTTGGCTGTGTGGTTGTGTGTGTGTGTGTGTGTCTGTGGTTAGTTGGCTCGGATGTGTTTAGCCCGAGGGTAAGGGCTTGTTCAAGTAAAGGAAGAGATTGTAGCAGATTGGTATCCAGCCCCAAACATGAGGTCTCTCTCTCTCTGATCTGGGGGATCTCTTCTGCCACAAACTATCCCCAAACAAGACCTGTGATCTGGACTCACCTGACGTACACAACTCCCCCACCCCCCATACCGCAAGTCATGTGTGATAACCCTAACTGTCATGTTGTCCATTTCTCTCAAAGTGAAGTCAGTTAAGAAGTATTTGATGGGAAGGTGAGCCGAGAGGACACCCACACACACGCCCGCCCGCCAACACACATACACACGCGCGCGCCACTCAGAGAGAGGGATTGCTTTCACTCGTGAGTCATGTTTTCACAGTCTCTCTCTGGCCAAACTGAAATGAGGCGGGTTGGATCAACACACTGATCTTAACAACATCTGAACAAGCCTGTCAAGCTGTCACAGTGCTGCAAGATGTCTGTGTTTCTGTCTGCGCGTTTGTGAGTGCGTGTAAGCTGTCCCACTGCCCAAATGAGGCGTTCTGATGATTTAAATCAGTTAGCGCTGTGTATGCTCCATGCACACATCATTAAACATCACGCAGGCCATCGCATGCACGCACGCACGCACGCACACACACACACACACACACGCCTCTCTGCCTCGTCAACAGACGTTTATTTATTCCACTGTGTGTGCTAGACAGTGTATGTTTGTGTGTATGTTGGGCTCAGTGAGATGTGGTTATAATAGTAGCTGCAGGCTGGTCTTCCAACAATATCCCAGTATTTCAATTTTGTCCAGGAGGTGGCATAAATGTCTATGGGTGAAGTGAAAGTACAATACATGACCAAAAGTACTTGGACACCTGCTTGTCGAACATCTCATTCCAAAATCAAGGGCATTAATATGGAGTTTCATGAAGCTCCCGACGAACAGTTCTTGTACTTACGTTGCTTCCAGAGGCAGTTTGGAACTCGGTAGTGAGTGTTGCAACTGAGGACAGGCAATTTTTACGTGCTATGCGCTTCAGCACTCGGTGGTCCCGTTCTGTGAGATTGTGTGGCCTACCACTTTGCGGCTGAACCGTTGTTTCTCCTAGACGTTTTTACTTCACCATAACAACACTTACAGTTAACCGAAATTTGACAAACTGACTTGTTGGAAAGGTGCCAGGTTGAGTGGCACTGAGCTCTTCAGTAAGGCCATTCTACTGCCAATGTTCATCCGTGGAGATTGCATGGCTGTGTGATCGATTTTATACACCTGTCAGCAATGGGTTTGGCTGAAATAGCAGAATCCACAAATTTGAAGGGGTGTCCACATACTCCTGTATATATAATGTAAGTAAGGATGAAGGTTGGTACCATAAAAACCTTGACGGTTAAGTTTAGGCAATAACTCTGACTGGTTAAGGTAAGGGTTAATGTTTGTGACAGGGTGAAAACAATAACTCCGACTGGTTAAGGTCAGGGTTAAGGTTTGTGACAGGGTGAAAACAATAACTCTGACTGGTTAAGGTAAGGGTTAAGGTTTGTGACAGGGTGAAAGCAATAACTGACTGGTTAAGATAAGGGTTAATGTTTGTGACAGAGTGAAAACAATAACTCTGACTGGTTAAGGTAAGGGTTAAGGTTTGTGACAGGGTGAAAGCAATTACTCTGACTGGTTAAGGTAAGGGTTAATGTTTGTGACAGGGTGAAAACAATAACTCTGACTGGTTAAGGTAAGGGTTAATGTTTGTGACAGAGTGAAAACAATAACTCTGACTGGTTAAGGTAAGGGTTAAGGTTTGTGACAGGGTGAAAGCAATTACTCTGACTGGTTAAGGTAAGGGTTAAGGTTTGTGACAGGGTGAAAACAGAAACCATTTTAAACGATTGCCTAGCACTGGGATTGAACCCGCGATCCTCGCCTGGCAAGCCGCTCGAGAGTAATATGTGCTCACGTTGCCCCTATTGGACGGTAATTGAAGGCATCTCCAAACGTCCTCGGGACGTGGACAAACGTTGAATACGGAAGTCTATCCGGTGTGATCTTGCTGGGTTGTCGGTTGTGATTTAGTGATGGGAAATATGGAGACGATAAACTCTTATTAGTGTCAACACACACACACAAACACAGACACACACACACAAACACAGACAAACACAGACAGACAGAGAATGGATTAGGTAAACTCATCAGTCCTGCACTGGAGAACGCTTGCTGTTGCTTGTCCACCAAGCTAATCATTTAAAATGAAAAATAAAAGTGTGTACATGTAGGTTAGATGATAGCATTCCCCTAACTATCTATTACCTGTTGAGTAACCAGTAACACATGTATATTACTCTAGTAATACAATAATATTATTCATGTTAGCAGTGTGTGTGTGCATGTGATCTCCACATCAGCAGGGAGACTTTATCAAATGTAGGCCATCCTGCTTTTCCGTTCAGCTTGTTGACTTGATGTGAATGATTCTTGACGTTGTTGAAGCGCCTAAACGCTGTAGAGAATCTGAGGGCTTCTCATAGACAGGAGAGCTCCTGTGTCTTCGGCTGAATCTACCCTTGGGGATGAGTAAAGTACGTTTCTAACCCAGATCGAATCTGTCTGTCTAATGAACACCAGGTCAGGAACTATATATTTACAAGAAGGCTTGATATCCCTTAGGCGCTATGCACTTTGCTTGGTTTCATTAAGAAAACATGCAAAGGGTTAAAACAGACAATGACGAACGAGACAGGAAACCACATCAAAACAAACAAGGGGGTCGAAAGAGTCGCAAGAATATTGCAATTATACAGGAAAATCAGTCAGACAGTGTAAGCCCAGGGACATTCCTTAAAAGTCTGTCTGTCTGTCTGTCTGTCAGAGCCGAGAGCTACTTTTTTTGTTTCTTTTTGTTTTTATTGTCACATCCACTGGTGCAGTGAAATGGGTTGTTTTAATTGGGCTCGATTCAATCTGTAGCGCTGAAGATCTTTAAACGCCAATGTTCCAAGCGTTCGGAGACTGCGTTCACGCCACGGGTAAACTGCACATGTCGGCTCAAATGGGAATGACCTTTAAACGTCAATGCGCAGATTTTCAACACTGTAGATTGAATATAGGCCTTATAGGATACACATTTTAATCTTCATCCTGTAATTACATTAATCCAACCCCCCCACCTCCCCTATCTCTCTCTCCAGGAGGATGAGGTGATGCCTGCTAAGTTTGAGGAGGACTCTCTGATCTGGGTGGCGGCTGACATGCCCCTCTCCGACCCAACCTTCCTCAGCTCCAAAATCCGCGATTTGTGTGGAAGCCTGCCAATCTTCTGGCTCCGCCCTACCTACCCCAACGGTACCCAATTAGCACCTTTATATTCTCACACACAAGTCCTTATATGGGAGTAGTAAAGTGTGTATTTGAAGGACAACAATAAGTTGTGAAAGTGACTGGTCATCTCCAAACAATGCACATAGCAACATGGTGCACTGGAGATAATCAAAACAGTACAATTAGTATAAAACATTAAAAACACCTTTCTAATAATGAGTTGCGCACCCCTCCCTCAATTTGTCAGGACATGGACTCTACAAGGTGCTGAAAGCATTTCACAGGGATGCTGGCCCATGTTGACTCCAATGCTTCCCACAGTTGTGTCAAGTTGGCTCGATATCCTTTGGGTGGTGGACCCTTCTTGATACACACAGGAAACTGTTGAGCGTGAAAACACAGCAGCGTTGCAGTTCTTGACACAAACTCCTGCCTAGACCTGGAGTGTGTGCGAGACCTACTACCAAACCCTGTTCAAAAGGCACTTCAATCTTTTGTCTTGCCCGTTCACCCTCTGAACGGCACACATACACAATCCATGTCTCAATTGTCTCCAGGCTTAAAAGTCCTTCTTTAACCCGTCTCCTCCCCTTCGTCTACACTGATTGAAGAGGATTTAGCAAGTGACACCAATAAGGGATCACCTGGTCAGTCTGTCATGGAAAGAGATGGTGTTCTTAATGTTTTGTACACTCAGTGTAGGTGTGGTGCTTCCAAAGGGGGCTCCTATAACGCCCTGATGTCAACATACGCCGTGTTGGCCTAGATGGCATATTGACAGTCTCTGTGCCCTCCCCAGGTGGGCAGAGGAAGAGGAGGGCAGCCCCTCGGCAGCGCCGCCAGGCACCGGGGGCAGAGGAGGAAGTGGACCCGGAAGCAGAATTTAACCCTGAGAACCCCTATCATGTGAGTGCCTTCGCCCACTCAATCAGCGTGCTGTGTAACTTCAAATTCCAGCAGCACAGCTCGAATGTTTGGCCTTCATAGACCGTGTTTGTTGTGTCACCACAGGCCTGTTCTAACAACCAGACTGCACATCCTCTTAGAGACACAGTATAATGTTACGCGCTCACGCCCATGTCAACAGCTGAGCGTCTGACAACGGGTCAAATGGTTCCTGTCCCTTCTCTCTCCCAGCATGCACAGCTGTGTGAGCAGGAACAGATGTTGGGTTCACGGCATCACCCTGAGCGGCCACGCTTGTCACCCCAACTGTGTGTGGGTGTGTGTGTGCACGCCTGTCCCTCAGAGCATGTGTGTGTGTGTGTGTGTGTGTGTGAGAGAGAGATCGCTGTCACCCTGAGTCTGTCTGCGCCTCAGAGACTCCTTTAGAATACCAAACTAAAGTTCCATTGAGGCTCTGTGTGAATAGCTCCACTATGAATCTCCCCACGCCCTGTAGCCCCTCCATGTGCCTCTAGACTCCCCCTAATCCCGACTGCTCCTCCCCCAGGCAACCCCAGACCACCACAGACATAGAACAGACATAGAACTCAGTGTTTGCATTTCAGATAAACCATTAAGTAAGAAATGATATTCCTTAGTTCTTCAGAGATGCATTTCTACATAGACATGTCTACAGATGCTGCTTTACTACCAGTATTTAACACGACTTCTCCCCTCTCACTCAACCTGTAGCGTGGTCTGGAGGGCGAGGAGGGCACAATGACCTTTGACCCCATGCTGGACCACCAGGGCGTGTGCTGTACGGAGTGCCGGAGGAGCCACACCCAGTGCCAGAGGATCTGTGAGCCCCTGGGCGGGTTCCAACCCTGGCCCTACCACTACCGCGGGTGCAGGGTGGCCTGCAGAGTCATCATGCCCTGCCGCTGGTGGGTGGGTCGCATCCTGGGCATCCTCTAAACACCCCCTGCCTCGACCTGGAGTGGTAGAATCCAGAGAAAGACAGGTGGTGGAGGGAGAGAGAGAGAGAGAGGGGAAAGAAAAACAGAGGGGGAGGGGGGGGGAGATAGGTCAACCAAATTGAGTACTTAGCTTGGCTAGGTATAGTGCAGTTCACTTACGATTTGGGCAAGGGAGGAAGAGCGAGACAAAGATTATTATTATTTTTTTAAAGGGGAGTGAGCAAACAATCAATCAAGGATATTCAGTTTTCAACCATAACAGAGAAATAGATGTATGCTGTAAGACATACGGTAGGTAGGCTACAATACCATACGTTGTATATCATTATTCATACCATACTCTTTAAGAGTACTTGCATACTACATACCCTGTGGTGACATCAACCTGTCTGATCTTGTCACCTGAAACCAAACATTAAAAGACTATATATTTTCTGTCGTTCTCTCATTAGTGACTGACACGACGGTTAGTGATGTGTAAACTTACCTTTCAGTTTTTCCTTTGCCTTTTTTGATGGAAACAAATGTAAGAAATAAGTCTTCTGTAGGCAGAAGTTAAAGTATACGAGTTGGGACGAGACTGTCACCTGTGTGTGTCTGTAGCCATTCATCATGCTAGTGAGAAGGGTTTCTGTCCTCCAGACCATTGCTATTAATTTCCCCAACAGTTTCTCCAGAAGTAGAGCCTACCAACATCTACTGTATACCGTCTGGTATTCTCCATCAGCATTAAATAACAATTTCAAAGTGCAAAATCAATGAATAAAATGTTATTTTAAGTAACCATATAAACGCAGCATTTTTGTATCACTCGATCATATTAAACACATTACTGAAGTAATGTACTGACCTGAGCAGAGAAGACAACTCATACGGCACAAAGCAAATTAGTCTACTGTATAATATGGCTGAACAGCAGAGATCAATGACACTATACATACAGTACGCATGCAGGCACACTTCCGCAAGCAGCCTAATGTACATGCAAACACACTGGAGTTTATATACCCAAACGCAGTAGTTGATCAATAAGGTTAAAAAAGACTGGAGCGCAGCAGAGTTTGAGAGGTCTGGGCGACTAGGATGAGACTAAAAGACCATGCAGCCGTCACGCTCTGATCTTACCCGCGATGCAAAGTGCTTAGCTCCTTTTGATGTCAGGAGAGCAGCTTCAGGCAGGGGTATGGGAGGGGGCAGTGTGTGTGTGTGTGTGTGTGTGTGAGATGCAGTTATATCCGAAGCCAAAAACTGTTTTTGATTGTCACAAGAGATGAAACGACGTGCAATGTATCTAACAACTCAGCGAGGACGATTTGAAAACTTAACTATGTGTGAGAGCTGATGATGCAGATAGCAGGCAGGCGGATGCATATTAATGCTCCCGTGCTTCTTTTACGCAACGCCCACTCGTAGCAGAGAGAAGCGGAGTGTGTGTGTGTGAGGAGGAGGTCTACGCCTTCTCTAATATAGTAGATCAGAACGATAAGCGTGTTTGGGATTGGTGATGCTAGCCTTCTTCGGGTCTCAATACTAAAAACACGGTAAAACTCAAAATTGGTGATCCAGAAAATAAATCATTTATTTACATTGAAGTTTGAATCACATTGAGGAAAAGGAAATTAAGACTCCAGACTTCCATTTCATGACCGTATTGCTGCTGATGTGGAAAAAGAAATTCTACGAGTGTACAGAAAAAAAAAGTTCTCATTTTTCATGAAAGCAGTGAATGAGGCGATAGCAACATTTCCAACCTCCAACCCACCCCAGAAAAACGACAGGCTTTAAAAACAAGAACCGGCCATTGCTGAGACACAAGAAGAGGTGAAAAGGGTTTTCTGTTTCAACTCATTACCGCCTTTAACCAGGTTAACCATCAAACAGCCAGAACTGACCATGAGGATGATTCCTACTGTTTCTATGAGATCTAGGAAAGACAGTTTGATATATCTATGACAGTCTTCATAGTGTGTGAGAATGGTTTAATGAGGGTAAAGAGTGGTTTCTGGATTGCTGCTGAGAATCACCAAAGCTCTAAAAACCAATATTGACAGAGACTGGAAGGGGGAGGTGTTGGAAAAGGTGGGTTTTGGCGAATAAGGTGGACGTCCACAGGAGGCAAAGAGCGAACGAGAGAGTTGGCCGGGAGAAAGCAATATTGACAGACGGCCTGGGATGAGGAGTGTGTGGGGGTAGAGGAGATATGGGGCGGTCCACTTGAGGAAGAGAGGGGGAACGTAGGACTGTGTAGTACAGAGAGAGCGACACCCCTCTGGTTCTTCAGTATTTCTTAAACTCCACATCGTCTGGAGGGCTCATCTCCACCGTTCTCTTCCCAACGTCCGTCCAGTTGGTGCTCAGGACTGTACCACCTGACTCCATCTGCAAGGGGAGGAGTGGAAGTCAGTCATACTGCATTTCTCAGTTTCTCTCCGTGTGCAAGTGTGTGTATATAGAAAACACACTCACAAAGGACTTGTTCATGGCCCGTTTGACCTCGTCGGTGCCGTCTCCGTAGATCTGCTGGAAGAGTTTGTTGAGCGCTGCGTCTCCCTCCAGTTTCTCCTTCTTCTCCTCCTCACTGATGTCGACCACCACCTTGTCCCAGTTACGGCTGGAGTGGGACGAAGACGGGTACTGGTCTGAACAGGAACACATACGTTTAGAGAGGGAGAGAGGGTTACCATGGGTACTGGTCAACACAGGAGAGGGGGCTTTAAGTAGTACAAACCAAATGCTGTAAAAAAAGAAAAAATGGTGAAATGTATGTAAAGGAGAGAGAGGGCAGAGGAAACTAAGTATGTGTGTGTGGTGTAGGAGAGAGAGAGCAGAGGAAACTAAGTGTGTGTGTATGTGTGTAAAGGAGAGAGAGAGAGCAGAGGAAACTAAGTGTGTGTGTGTGTTTAAAGGAGAGAGAGTGAGCAGAGGAAACTAAGTATGTGTGTGTGGTGTAGGAGAGAGAGAGCAGAGGAAACTAAGTGTGTGTGTATGTGTGTAAAGGAGAGAGAGAGAGCAGAGGAAACTAAGTGTGTGTGTGTGTAAAGGAGAGAGAGTGAGCAGAGGAAACTAAGTGTGTGTGTATGTGTGTAAAGGAGAGAGAGTGAGCAGAGGAAACTAAGTGTGTGTGTGTGTTAAAGGAGAGAAAGAGAGCAGAGGAAACTAAGTGTGTGTGTGTGTTTAAAGGAGAGAAAGTGAGCAGAGGAAACTAAGTGTGTGTGTGTGTAAAGGAGAGAGAGTGAGCAGAGGAAACTAAGTGTGTGTGTATGTGTGTAAAGGAGAGAGAGTGAGCAGAGGAAACTAAGTGTGTGTGTATGTGTGTAAAGGAGAGAGAGTGAGCAGAGGAAACTAAGTGTGTGTGTGTGTTTAAAGGAGAGAAAGAGAGCAGAGGAAACTAAGTGTGTGTGTGTGTGTGTGTGTGTGTGTGTGTGTGTGTGTGTGTGTGTGTGTGTGTGTGTGTGTGTGTGTGTGTGTGTGTGTGTGTGTGTGTGTAAAGGAGAGAGAGTGAGCAGAGGAAACTAAGTGTGTGTGTGTGTGTGTGTAAAGGAGAGAGAGAGAGCAGAGGAAACTAAGTGTGTGTGTATGTGTGTAAAGGTGAGCAGAGGAAACTAAGTGTGTGTGTGTGTGTGTAAAGGAGAGAGAGAGAGCAGAGGAAACTAAGTGTGTGTGTATGTGTGTAAAGGAGAGAGAGTGAGCAGAGGAAACTAAGTGTGTGTGTATGTGTGTAAAGGAGAGAGAGTGAGCAGAGGAAACTAAGTGTGTGTGTGTGTGTGTGTGTGTGTGTGTGTGTGTGTGTGTGTGTGTGTGTGTGTGTGTGTGTGTAAAGGAGAGAGAGAGAGCAGAGGAAACTAAGTGTGTGTGTGTGTGTGTGTGTGTGTGTGTGTGTGTGTGTGTGTAAAACAGAGGAAACTAAGTGTGTGTGTGTGTGTGTAAAGGAGAGAGAGAGAGCAGAGGAAACTGTGTGTGTGTAAAGGAGAGAGAGCAGAGGAAACTAAGTGTGTGTGTGTGTGTGTGAGTAAAGGAGAGAGAGCAGAGGAAACTAAGTGTGTGTGTGTGTGTGTGTGTGTGTGTGTGTGTGTGTGTGTGTGTGTGTGTGTGTGTGTGTGTGTGTGTAAAGAGAGAGAGAGAGAGCAGAGGAAACTAAGTGTGTGTGTGTAAAGGAGAGCGAGAGAGCAGAGGAAACTAAGTGTGTGTGTGTGTGTGTGTGTGTGTGTGTGTGTGTGTGTGTGTGTGTGTGTGTGTGTGTGTGTGTGTGTGTGTAAAGGAGAGAGAGAGCAGAGGAAACTAAGTGTGTGTGTGTAAAGGAGAGAGAGAGCAGAGGAAACTAAGTGTGTGTGTGTAAAGGAGAGAGAGAGCAGAGGAAACTAAGTGTGTGTGTGTAAAGGAGAGAGAGAGCAGAGGAAACTAAGTGTGTGTGTGTAAAGGAGAGAGAGAGCAGAGGAAACTAAGTGTGTGTGTGTAAAGGAGAGAGAGAGCAGAGGAAACTAAGTGTGTGTGTGTGTTAGAGAGGTACTCACTGGGGGTGAAGTGTTTGACGCTGGGCTCCTGTCCTTCACCCTCCAGTTTCTCCCACCTGGTCCCCTCAGTCTTCTTCATTTTGATCTCCACCTGAGAAAAAGAGGAGGTGGAGAGAGGAGAGTGGAGGAAGAGGGCCAAACTAATGTCTTTAGTTATCGTTACGTCTATATTTGGGCTCAACACGTGAGATCAGAAGACGGTAGCTCAGCGCTCACCAGTCTCTTTTAATGGTGGGATCAGCTCACGGCAGAGAGAGACAGTGATATGCGGGGGCACAGCTCACTCCCAAATCTTCCTGACAGACAGAGTGCTAACGAGACATCTGTCAGCTCGAGGGGCCGGATAGTGTGTGATCAGATCATCTCAACGTACGTGTGTGTGTGTGTGGGGGGTGTGAGAGCTATCGGTCTGTCGACCAGTTGCAGGAACACACATTTCTGGACAGATCATTACGTCGGAGGAGAGGAGAAGAAGAGAGAGGACAGCCACCACCACATGCGAGCTGCAGTGACAGGCCTCATACCAGTGGGACACTTAAGCTGCTGAGATTTCCAGTACCCCCCCCCCTCATCTTGTGTGTGTGTGTGTATTTAAGTGTGCGCAGAGAAAGAGAGAGCATGTGTGTTTAGAGACAAAAGTTTGACAGCGTTATAGCGTGGGGCGAGGGATGCGCTGGCATGTCGACGCAATTAAAATAAAATTTCTGCTCTGTTGAGTTAAGGGATGTTTCATTCATGAACGTGTCAGGAGCAGAAGCCAGAGCATCAAGAGGCTCACACACACACACACACACACACACACACACACACACACACACACACACACACACACACACACACACACACACACACACACACACACACACACACACACACACACACACACACACACACACACGACTAATAGATGAGCTCAATACTTACCCGAGACTAAACACCTCAAATCTTAGGACTGAATGCTCAACCATGACCCATGCTTTAACTGATGTTCACATGGAGCCCTTCTTCATTTAATTATTTACAACCAACATCTGTCTGCAGACACCGACCTAGTCAACCTCTGTGTACAGTGTAGGGGAATGGGCTGGGAGACAAGGCAGAGACACACAAACCAAGCAGTGGCAGGGAGGTTTTTATGCTCTTCTGTGCACACAGAGTGAGTGAGTGTGTGTGTGGTGATAACTGGTGCAGTCTGTGCCCGTGCAGAGTGTGTGCTGGGGGCGCTATACAACATTAATCTGCTGCCACATCTGTGTCTCTGCGTGTTAAAGGGACGCGGCAGGCGAGGGGCTGGGTCTTAAAGGGATGTGACAGCACCGTCACATACAGGACCACCACCCACAGCTCCCAGGGGCCATACTGAGCAACACACACACACACACACACACACACACACACACACACACACGCCTGTCAGTCCCTCAGAGGGGAGTTCAGTCCCTGTGTCCCATGTCACCAGTCCCACGTGCTCTTACCCGCCACCAAAGTCCCCCCTGTCCCAGACTCACCCGCCCCGGTCTTATACAACATATGCAGACACACACACCCTCCCTCTGCCCTCCACATACAAATCCACATACAAAGAGTCTCCCATCTCAGCCCTTCACAAAGTAGCCCCTACTTTAGATTACAGCAGAGAAGATTTTAAAAAGCAACTTAACAAATAAATAAATAAAAATAGAAACAGTCTGGCGAGGGAGGCTGACAGGCATGGAAATGACAGAGGGAGGCTGACAGGCATGGAAATTACAGAGGGAGGCTGTATGTTATCTATTCACAGAGACGAGAGGAGTTTGGAGCAGAGCGTGTGTGTGTGTGTGTGTGTGTGTGTGTGTGTGTGTGTGTTGTGTGTGTGTGTTTACCCTTCCGTTCTGATCAAACACACGGGTGTGTAATTGGCTCCCTGTTGTCATGACGACCCCGCGGGTTATAATGCCTCATTGCCGACGACGGGAGGAGGTCAGAGAGGGTAGCACTGACGAGTGCGTGTGTGCCCGTCACACACGGCACCAAGCATTACCAAAATCACGTGAAGATGGCAACAAGTGTGATTCCAGTAGGCGCAACTGTGCATAATACAGCCTAGCATGCCTTCCTAAGTGTCCTCTGAAGAAAGCAGTGGAAGTAAACCACCATTGGGAAAGGGGGGGAAAAAAACACAGTGAGCTCTGCAGTTGGTGTCGTTAGTCTGACTAGCGCAGAGCTCTTGGACTCTCACAGGGCAGTTTGGCCTGGGTCTCTTCTGGTGGCTCTCTGACGCTTGGTCATACCAGGATGCTGCACGGCTAAAATGAAGTCAGAGAAGCGTCAAATCATCTCAGCACACAATAACTGAACACAGTTCACCTGCTCAGAGACCAGCCAGTCTCTCAGTGTGCCTAGTGGAAAGGAATGCAACCGTCGACTGATGGGCACATTTGTCCCTGTGTCACGTTTGAGTGTGAATAAGAAAAAATATATACATATACAGTAAGTGACATTGTGTTGTATGTGTGTACATTCTCTATTTCTCTGTGTGTGTTTGTAGGACCATGAGAGCCTGTGGAGCCCTGTGGACCAGGGAACAGACAGGGCTTTGTGGGAGTGGAGGGGGCCTAAACTCACTTCGCTCCCTCCCCAAACTCAATCCCCTTCTCTTCCTTTAAGACTGACTCCTTGTGTGTGTGTGTGTGTTACACACAAGATTAAGTTTGTGCGCATGTACGCAATGCGTGTACGACAACCATTTAAAAAAAAGAGAAATAGTTGAATTTTGGAATTTGAAAATGCTCAAATACACTCCCATGGACATAAACCAGGCATTTGAAAAAAGTATTTTAAATTACTTTCAAACAGTAGGCTATTTATAAGAATTTTTTTTTTTTTTTATTTCCAAAAGAAGTAGTTGATTCGGGCCACATTATCGGAATATACTCAAATACACAAGTATTTAAATATCAAAATAGACATGTATTTGAACCCAGGTCCGACAACCTGTGTGTGTCTTGGGCAGTCATCTGCCCCTCTTTTCCCCTCCTCTTCCTATTCTAAGACTGGGTCTTTGTTTGAGCTTCAACACACGTGCACCTCTGGTATGCAGTGCCTGATGTTGCCATGGCGAACTGTGAATGACTATGTATGGGAGTATGGAGAGGGGCAACGTCCTCTCGAGGGTGGAAACTAGTTTTGGCATTGGCTGGCAGGAACTCTAAGCAATAACCTCTTCTCTACCACACTATATTCTATTCCTCCTCTCCCTCCATCTCCTTCACTCTCTGCTTAGCTAGAGGCTGCACGTCTGTCCAACTACCAAATCATCTCTTCACTCGGGTCTCTGTCAACCTCCCCCTGTTGTGCCGTGTGTGTGTGTGTGTGTGTGGGGCATGTCCCTCCGTCTCGTTAGACTGAGCACCATCTCATGCCCCAAACGAGCACCCATCCTCAGATTCCCAACGCACACTAGATGGATGAGCGGAGTGCCTCTCTCACATGTGCACAGGATGAGTCTCTCGCACGCACACACTTCGTTTCAAAACAGTCACACTCATTGACCACTCAATGAGTGTGACCACACACTCATTGAGCACCACTTTATTATCTTGGATCCACATTTTGGATCCAAGATAATAAAGTGGGAGTGAGAAAAAGCATGGAGAGATGCCTACACACAAATTACTCACTAATGTGTGTACAATAACAAGTGCCCTTCCCACTCATTATCGGCCATAATTAGTTACAACTGCAGAGCTTGTGAATTCTCACAGGGGCAGAGTTCTAGTGTGTGTGCGCGTGTGTTGACCCAGTCAGGGCTGTATTAAAGAGGATTCTCCTCCTCCCAGTCTTTCTGCTCCACTAATGGTTAATTATCACATTCCAGTCTGGTCATTGCCTGGTTAACCTGCTGTGTTTAAAATCACATTTCTAAGGGTTCCTGGGGACTACATATCACCTTGAGGACTGTTGTTTTACACACATTTCACCTGTTTTCTCAGTTCTTGAGGCAAATGATATGACAGTTCTGAGAGGCTGAGGAGTATGGAGTATTACCTTAGTGGAGAGGACCTTGAAGGTGCTGTGTTGGGGGACGATGGGATGCAGTAGGTTCATGTTCAGGCTGAAGTCCTCCCCCGACGGAAGTTTCACCACCGCCGACAACTACAGATAGAATCACACATTATATATCCTCCACTGCAGACCATTATAGAGGATTGGAGATAGGATGTTTGTTCAAATTCACCCCGAGGGGGTTTTAGTGCTGGTCTTAGATCAGTTGGGCTTTCTTCGATTGAGGATTTAGACTTGGGGAGGGTAAACTGTTTCTAGATCTGAGCTTACAGGCACCCCTGGGGGCATAGCTGTGTGTGTGAGATACCCCTTACAGCAGTGGTTCCCTTACACCTTCAAACATTCAACCTCCACCAGGGTCAGCTCACTCTCAAATGTTTTTTTTTGCCATCATTGTAAGCCTGACACACACACACACACACACACACTATACGATATATTTATTAAACATAAGAATGTGTGTGTTGTCACAACCCGGCTCATGGTGACAAAGAGCTCTTATAGGACCAGGGTGACAAAGAGCTCTTATAGGACCAGGGCACAAATAATCAATAAGTTTACATATAAAAAAATGTGTTCATCAAATTGTGAATAACTCCCCACAGGTTAATGAGAAGGGTGTGCTTGAAATGATGCACATAACTCTGCAATGTTGGGTTGTATTGGAGAGTCTCAGTCTTAAAATAATTTTCAACAGTCTGTGCCTGTATTTAGTTTTCATGCTAGTGAGGGCCGAGAATCCACTCTGACATAGGTACGTGGTTGCAAAGGGCATCAGTGTCTGAACAGGGTGATTTGCCAAGGCAGGATACTCTGAGCGCAGCCCAATCCAGAAATCTGGCAGTGGCTTCTGATTTCAATTACATTTCCACAGAACTGCTTGTTGCAATTTCGATGAGGCTCCATTGTTCATATCGGTAAGTGGACTGGAAGCAGGGCATGAAAGGGATAACGAATCCAGTTGTTTGTGTCATCCGTTTCGGGAAAGTACCTGTGTAATTGCTCCCCCAGCTCACTCGGGTGCTTCGCTATAATCACATTTGACATTGTCTGTAAGCTTGAGTTCATTTGCACACAAAAAAACAAAACAAAAATCATACAATGTGTGTTGTCCTTGTTAATACAGACCGAGAAGATCTCCAACATCTTAATCATAGCCTGAATTTTGTCCTGCACATTGAATATAGTTGCGGAGAGTCCCTGCAATCCTAGATTCAAATCATTCAAGCGAGAAAAAAACATCAACCAGATAGGCCAGTCGTGTGAGAAACCCGTCATCATGCAAGTGGTCAGACAAGTGCAAATTATGGTCAGTAAAGAAAACTAAGCTCGTCTCTCAATTTAAAAAACGTATCAAAACTTTGCCCCTTGATAACCAGCGCAATTTGGTATGTTGTAAAATGGTCGCTGCCCATATCATTGCATAGTGCAGAAAATACACAAGTTCAGGGGCCTCGTTTTAACAAAGATAGCCATTTTCACTGTAGTGTCCAAAACATCTTTTAAGCTGTCAGGCACTCCTTTGGCAGCAAGAGCCTCTCGGTGGATGCTGCAGTGTACCCAAGTGGTGTCGGGATCAACTGCTTGTACGCGATTTCCCACTTCACTTAGTCTCCCTGTCATGGCTTTTGAGCCATCAGAGTACAGATCGCAACATGAGCAGCAGCTACGTTCGGCTACATACGGACTGTTAGTGGAATTCCCGTGAGAAGGTAATGGTTAATGCGATTGGATGTTTGACTAGGCTACCTGGATTTGACATTGTGCTATTTCTCTGAACACTAGATGGTTTAATTTTATTTTGCCAGTGAAAACGAGGCTACTACCCAAATGTATAGCCCTGTTGGAAAACATAAAAATTGACTGTTAAAAAAAGTGAAGAATAATAAAAAAAGTAGTAAAAAAAAAAAGTGACATTTTTAATTGGCGTACCCCTGATGGCATTGTATCCCTTACAGCATCCCTGCCATAGATCCTCTGGAGGGCAAGCCCCCTAGCTATCTCATAAGCCCTAATAACACCTCCCCTACTATTCTCAGAACAACAGAAAGAGTGGGTGAAGGCAGAGGAAGGGAACAAGATGTGGAACTGGAATCGGGCATCACTATGTGTGTATCAGAGAGAGCTGCTCTCCTGTAGGGGGACCTCAGCAGAGAGAATAACTAGGCTCGGACAGTATACCAGGGTATTTGGAAAGCGCCACAGGATGGCTTTTCAATACTGTCAAAACTATTTTTTTCCCATACATTTTAATATGTAGCTACTGTTTAAGTTAATACTTGCAGTCAACTTCTGCAACACGTTAGGTGATAAAGCAGATTGCGTTCTTCACTTCACAGGTCACATTATGGAACTTACCATAGTTCCCCGAGAACAGTTGAACCAGTGACGTGTTTGTTTGTAAATAGCACAATGGGAGAAAGAAGGAGCTGGTGAGTCCATAGCACATACACTACTCAAAAAAATAAAAGGGAACACTAAAATAACATCCTAGATCTGAATGAATGAAATATTCTTATTAAATACCTTTTTCTTTACATAGTTGAATGCGCTGACAACAAAATCACATAAAAATGATCAATGGAAATCAAATTTATCAACCCATGGAGGTCTGGATTTGGAGTCACAAAAATTAAAGTGGAAAACCACACTACAGGCTGATCCAACTTTGATGTAATGTCCTTAAAACAAGTCAAAATTAGGCTCAGTAGTGTGTGTGGCCTCCACGTGCCTGTATGACCTCCCTACAACGCCTGGGCATGCTCCTGATGAGGTGGCGGATGGTCTCCTGAGGGATCTCCTCCCAGACCTGGACTAAAGCATCTGGACAGCTCCTGGACAGTCTGTTGGTGGATGGAGCGAGACATGATGTCCCAGATGTGCTCAATTGGATTCAGGTCTGCCTGGATTCATGCCTTCCTCTTGCAGGAACTGCTGACACACTCCAGCCACATGAGGTCTAGCATTGTCTTTCATTAGGAGGAACCCAGGGCCAACCGCACCAGCATATGGTCTCACAAGGGTTCTGAGGATCTCATCTCGGTACCTAATGGCAGTCAGGCTACCTCTGGCGACCACATGGAGGGCTGTGCGGCCCCCCAAAGAAGTGCCACCCCACACCATGACTGACCCACCGCCAAACCGGTCATGCTGGAGGATGTTGCAGGCAGCAGAACGTTCTCCACGGTGTCTCCAGACTGTCACATGTGCTCAGTGTGAACCTGCTTTCATCTGTGAAGAGCACAGGGCGCCAGTGGCGAATTTGCCAAACTTGGTGTTCTCTGGCAAACTTTCTGCACGGTGTTGGGCTGTAAGCACAACCCCCACATGTGGACGTCGGGCCCTCACACCACCCTCATGGAGTCAGTTTCTGACCGTTTGAGCAGACACATGCACATTTGTGGCCTGCTGGAGGTCATTTTGCAGGGCTCTGGCAGTGCTCCTCCTTGCACAATGGCGGAGGTAGCGGTCCTGCTGCTGGGTTGTTGCCCTCCTACGGCCTCCTTCACGTCTCCTGATGTACTGGCCTGTCTCCTGGTAGCGCCTCCATGCTCTGGACACTACGCTGACAGACACAGCAAACCTTCTTGCCACAGCTCGCATTGATGTGCCATCCTGGATGAGCTGCACTACCTGAGCCACTTGTGTGGGTTGTAGAGTCCGTCTCATGCTACCACTATAGAGTGAAAGCACCGCCAGCATTCAAAAGTGACCAAAACATCAACCAGGAAGCATAGGAACTGAGAAGTGGTCTGGTCTCCACCTGCAGAACCACTCCTTTATTGGGGGTGTCTTGCTAATTGCCTTATCATTTCCACCTGTTGTCTATTCCATTTGCACAACAGCATGTGAAATGTATTGTCAATCAGTGTTGCTTCCTAAGTGGACAGTTTGATTTCAGAGAAGTGTGATTGACTTGGAGTTACATTGTGTTGTTTAAGTGTTCCCTTTATTTTTTTTGAGCAGTGTATATCAGCGAGTCTTGTGCGGCGCAGTTGCCATTTTCCCTCTATGCTTCCTACTAGTGTTTCCCCCTCTGTTCTTCTCCCCTATGTACCCACATCCTGCACTTCCTTCAGAAAAGCATGCATCACAACTTTGTTCATTTGCACAATTTCTCTCGATCACTTTCGCTTGTAAATGTCCACACTCACCTAAAATTACATTCACTAGCTATTCTTGTATAACTTTATCAGCTGATTTGCTTGTCTTTGCAATTAGTTTGTTTCTCACTTATTAGCATTTAGCATCTATGTGGTTTTGCTATTAGCTTGTGCTAAGATTGTTAGCATTCTGGTAATATACTTTTCTTGCCTTTTTAGCAAGAAAAGTGCCCTGCGCGGTAATACTGTAAATCATGGGATGAGAGAGAATCTGGATACCGCCCAAGCCTAACAACCTCCCATCGTTACTAATCTACCCCCACACCCCACCTCTGGGAAGACGACTCCCCCGCCTTTCCTCTGTCATTCCATAATCCTCATCAGCCTTTTTATATGCCACACCTGTCAGTTGGATGGCTTATCTTGGCAAAGGAGAAATGCTCACTAACTGGGATGTAAACTCATTAATGCACAAAATTGAGAGAAATAAGCTTTTATGTGCGTATGAACATTTCTGAGATCTATTATTTCAGCTCATGAAACATGTTGAGTTAATATTTTTAAAGTCAGTGTAAATAAGATGAGAAATAGACATGTCTAAAGTTAGCTTCAACAGTAACGACAGTACTGGGCAGCTGATACTCTGGCAACACTTCTGACAGTTTAGAACTGCCATGCGCTCTCCTCAAGAGCTTCTTACACTGACCTGTGTGTGTGTGTGAGAGTTAGGGTGTGTACCTGTCTCTCTTCAAAGTTGATGTTGACCCCATCCTTAGGCACATTTTTCACCATGATGGTGACGATGACCTGAGACTCTGTCTGGTACCAGTCATGCCTGAGGACAAACACACTTAGTACAGGTTGCCCCTGAAGAGTAGGAACAAGTTATCCACCTTCCTGCACACAGAGTGCATCCCAAATGGCCTCCTATTCCCAATATAGTACACTACTTTTGACCAGGGTCATAGGTAGTGCACTATGTAGAGAATATGGTGCCATTTGCGACTCAGCATGGACTGTACTTACTTAATGTGTGGCGTCGGTGTCTGCGGTGGAATCCAGTCATTCCAGGAAGAGAGAGGGAAAGTTTAAACAAAAGAAAAAAGAAAAAAAAAGAGAAATAGGGTTTAATGATGAGCTTTAGCCATTAGACCAGACGGAATACGGTCTGAAATACTGAGAGTAACACTGCCCCCATGAGGCGGAGAGTGGAACTGAAAGCCATAAGACAGGGGTGTCAACCTCTTTCCATGGAGGGCCAAGTGTCCACATTTTTGGGGTTTTACCTTTCAATTAAGACAGACAACCAGGTGAGGGGAGTTCCTTACTAATTAGCGACCTTATTTAGTCGAATTAAGTACAAGGGAGGAGCGAAAACCCGCAGACACTCAGCCCTCCCATGGAATGAGGTTGGCACATTTGGTCTGAATGTATGTAGATATCATAGAGAATGATAGAGGCCTCTAGTGGCCAAAAGACTGTTTTGGCATTGGGCAGTGCAGTTGAGGGCTTCCACCATTTGAATGTTGTGAACTGGGTGGGACTTCCAACTTCATGTGACCCTGTTGGGAGTCATGTCCAACGGGTCATCAGGAGGGATCAGCCAATCGTGAAGAAGAATATGTACCACCTCAAAATGAAGAACACTTGGGCAGTGCCATTGAGGCTGTCACATGGAACAGATAGAGATGAGGCCTCTTTCCATCTCTACCGTGGACATAGAATAATGGCAGGAACATCCAAAGTGGTCATTGGCGCTTACCTTGTTCTCCTTTCCATTCTGATTGGCCACTGCAAAGGAGAGGGAAAGGAATAGTATAGTATAGTCAGCCAGTTTCCACTTACTCATAGATTAACAGGCCAGAAACACACACACACCTCCCTGTGAGATCTCAGAGGCAGTTTGTTTACCCTCTGAGGCTAAACAGGCCTGATCTGTATTTTACCAGTTATGTCTGTTACATTATTCACTGCTTTCATTAGAGAGGGAGGTGGCAGAGGGAGGCCAGTAGAGGGGGAGTGAGAAGGAGAGAAAAGGAAAGAAGAGATAAAAGGGGAAGGATGAGACGGAGCATTAATGTTGTCTAAATGAGGTCGCGTTTGAAAAGGGAAACGGGGAGGGGGGCATGTGTGTGTGATATCACCATATGCACACCCCGTTTTGATGTGTGGGGGCGTCAAGCTGAAGCGCCTAGCGGTAAACACTGTCACTTCACACATGAAAGAGACGGGAGGGAACTCACAGGGTAAGGCCAGGGTATGGCTACGGAGGACTGAGGTGTGTGTTGGTGTACGCGTGCAACAATGTGCTTTTGAATCCGTTTGAACATGTATTATATATCTGTATGTGCGTGCGTCTGTATTTTGGTATGCATGGGGGGGTCCACATGGGCTGTTTAGAATGCGAGCCCAACACGCAATGGATGTGTGTGTTTGGATGTTTACTGGGGTTGATCTGAGGCCTCCCACCCCACCCCAGAGACCTAAATTATTAATGCGATTCAAACAGGTTAAATTTAAACCCTCAGACGATGACAACCACACACACATTCTCTAACGAAGAGTTTAGCTAGTACAGTGTTAGAGTTTAGATAGGGCGTGGAATGCATCTCCAACCTCTATTTGAACAGTGAAGCTGAAATCACCAGCATTTTGGATTTGAGATAAAAATGTTTCACGAGGTGACAGTACATAAACACCCCCCCCCCCCCCAGGGGAGTTCTGTGTTTTTGGAGGGGTATGACCTCTAACTTATCTCCCTCACCAATGTCATACATCAGCTTTCTGAGCAGCTAACCGATCACTGCAGCTGTACATAATCTATTGGTAAATAGCCCACCCATTTTCACCTACCTCATCCCCACAGTTATTTATTTACTTTTCTGCTCTTTTGCAGACCAATATCTCTACCTGTACATGATCATCTGATCATTTATCACTCCAGTGTTAATCTGCAATATTGTAATAATTCGCCTACATCCTCATGCCTTTTGCACACGTTGTATATAGACTCCCCTTTTTTCTCTACTGTGTTATTGACTTGTTAATGGTTTACTCCATGTGTAACTCTGTGTTGTCTGTTCACACTGCTATGCTTTATCTTGGCCAGGTCGCAGTTGCAAATGAGAACCTGTTCTCAACTAGCCTACCTGGTTAAATAAAAGATGAAAAATAAATAAATAATAAACTTGCTCATTATTCACAAATCATTCATGATTATCCATAATAGAGGTAGCAGCCACATTAATGAAGTGTTCAGAAAACATCTATTCTTATTTACAATAAAAGTGACTCCAAAATGACAAAACATTGTTCAGTTTGTATTGGGCAAAACATAATCTAACAACGAAAACAACCTGCAAATGCACCCAACAAGGTTATAAAGTCACAAGTGTGATGTAGTCATTGCGTACTAGGAATATGGGACCAAAAACTAAACGTTTGACTACTTAAAAGCTGCAATATGTAACTTTTTGGGCAACTCAACCAAATTCATATAGAAATGTTAATGATCTGTCACTCTCATTGAAAGCAAGTCTAAGAAGCAGTAGATCTATTCTATGTGCACCATTTCTATGCATCCCCGTTCTTAAGTTTCTTTCGGTACATTAATTTCAAACAGTTGAGAAAACAATATTTTTGGTTATGGAAAAGATATTTCACAGCGATTTAGATGGTACAATGATTCTCTACACTATACTTGCTTGTTTTGTCAAACTGAAATTAGGCATAGTATCAGAATCTTAGCAAATGGGAAATGGCAGAGCAATTTCTGTCTCATCGCGCACCAGCGACTCCTGTGGCGGGCCGGGCGCAGTGCATGCTAACCAAGGTTGCCAGGTGCAGTGTTTCCTCTGACACATTGGTGCGGCTGGCTTCCAGGTTGGATGCGCGCTGTGTTAAGAAGCAGTGCGGCTTGGTTGGGTTGTGTATCGGAGGACGCATGACTTTCAACCTTCGTCCCTCCCAAGCCCGTACGGGAGTTGTAGCGATGAGACAAGATAGTAGCTACTAACAATTGGATACCATGAAATTGGGGAGAAAAAGGGGTAAAATTCACACACGCACAAAAAAAAAGTATTCAAATAGGGGTAGTAGAAAGATCAATCATTTTTGTTTCAAAACAGTAGAACATAAGTTTGACAATACCCTCAAATAAAAGGAGACATTCTGTAGTGTCGCCTCATGAAACATCTTATCTCAAATCTCAAAATTCTGGAGTATAGAGCCAAATTCACAAATGTTTGCGTCGCTGTCTAATTTATTGATTATATTTGTCAGCTCAGAAGTTAACATACACTTAGGTTGGAGTCATTCAGTCATATTTCAACCACTCCACAAAGTGTCTTGTGGAGTGGTCCTTCTGTTTGGTAGAGCATCATTCGCTTGTCGCCAGGGTAGTTTCATTCCGGGACCACCCATCACACATGACTGTAAGTCGCTTTGGATAAAAGCGTCCGCTAAATGGCATATATTATTATTATATAACAAATTATAGTTTGGCAAGTCAGTTAGGACATCTACTTTGTGCATGACAAGTACTTTTTCCAACAATTGTTTAGAGACTATTTCACTGTATCACAATTCCAGTGGTTCAGAAGTTCACATACACTGAGTTGACTAACCTTAAACAGCTTGCAAAATTCCAGAAAATTATGTCATGGCTTTAGAAGCTTCCGATAGGCTAATTGACATCATTTGAGTCAATTGGAGGTGAACCTGTGGATGTATTTCAAGGCCTACCTTCAAAGTCAGTGCCTCTTTGCTTGACATCATGGGAAAATCAAAAGAAATCAGCCAAGACCTCAGAAAAAAATTCTAGACCTCCACAAGTCTGGCTCATCCTTGAGAGCAATTTCCAAATGCCTGAAGGTACCACGTTCATCTGTACAAACAATAGTACGCAAGTATAAACACCATGGGACCACGCAGCGTCATACCGCTTAGGAAGGAGACGCATTCTGTCTCCTAGAGATGAACGTACTTTGGTGAGAAAAGTGCAAATCAATCCCAGAACAACAGCAATGGACCTTGTGAAGATGCTGGAGGAAACAGGTAAAAAAAGTATCTCCACAGTAAAACGAGACCTATATGGGCTACTGTGCAACATCTCTAGACATCAGTCAGGAAGTTAAAGCTTGGTCGCAAATGGGTCTTCCAAATGGACAATGACCCCAAACATACTTCCAAAGTTGTGACAAAATGGCTTAAGGACAACAAAGTCAAGGTATTGGAGTGGCCATCAAAGCCCTGACCTCAATCCCATAGAAAATTTGTGGGCAGAACTGAAAAGGCGTGTGTGAGCAAGAAGGCCTACAAACCTGACTCAGTTACACCAGCTCTGTCAGGAGGAATGGGCCAAATTTCATCCAACTTATTGTGGGAAGCTTGTGGAAGGCTACCTGAAATGTAACGCTACCAAATACTAATTGAGTGTATGTAAACTTCTGACCCACTGGGAATGTGATGAAAGAAATAAAAGCTGAAATAAATCATTCACATTCTTAAAATAAAGTGGTGATCCTAACTGACCTAAGAGAGGGATTTTTTACTATGATTAAATGTCAGGAATTGTGGAAAACTGAGTTTAAATGTGTTTTGCTAAGGTGTATGTAAAACTTCAGACTTCAACTGCATACACAGTACTTAGATTATCATTAATTTTTTAATAAAACGTGACCCGGATTGCACAAAGTAAGGGACTTATTTTCGTTATGGCGGTCGAGGTACGAAAGCAGATCCTACTTACTCTCCATCATCTCCTCACAGCGTTTGATCCACATTTGGAAAGTGTTATCGGAGCCTGTGGAGCATACACACTGTTAGGATTCAGACAAGCTCAACCAGTTTGAACACAACTCTACTGAGGAATTACAAATATACCCGTAGCCACAGACTTCTGTAGATCCAAACAGACAAGATAAGCAATATAGCTAATATTTCACCTAACCAAGAAGTATTTTTTTTAAAGTCTCATTTTGATGACCCCAACTGATTAAAAAAAAAAATTAGTACAAATTAAAGATACAGATTATTGTATGGGACAATATGGTTTATATATATATATATATAAAAAATAATTCATGTCCAATGGAACGTTTGCCTAGCAGTGTGGTGCACACGGTGGAATAATTGAACGTATGCGTCAAACTGTATGCGTAAACTGCTTGACAGAAATGGTAGCAGAAGGTGAATGTTGAACTTCTGTTGCACACAAATTCAGATGCCGGATAACATTTTACACAAAAAACACTGTAGGTGTGTTCAAGGTATAAACGTATGCATTGGTTTCTTTTCATTTGGATAAGATATGAAAATGTATCGATTTGAAGGTTGTCATTAGATTTGGGCTGGGGCTACAAGAAATTCTTGCAGAAAAAAAAGGGAAAAAAAGTGTCCCCAAAACTTTTGGCTGAAAGAAAATGGGGCCCCCGCTGAAAAAAATGGAATACCACTGACCTAACTTATCAGAGACCAAGAGCTGTTCGTATATTTCTATTAACAATAATATATTTAGCTTCTGGATATGCGTGAAATGTCTAATGGGCTAGCAGTCGATTTGGGATGAAGTGGGTAAGGTTAGAGGAGGTGTCTAGGTGATAGGTGCTTCACAGGTCCCCTCAGCAGACCTCACCGTCCAGGCTGTGTCCCTGAGTGAAGGCAGCATGTGCCGACTCCAAGTGGTTCAGGTGGAACTCTGCCATTCTGCAGGGAGGGAGACAGGGATGTTATGAGATGCAGACCAACAACAAAAAAACCTGGGGAGAACTGACAACCAATTTAAGTTTGACATACAAGGCAGTGGTTTTCAAATCGGTGGTCCGCGGCCAAGTACTGCACAGGATCAGCGAAAACTATTTAAATATATACAGTGTATTCGGGAAGTATTCAGACTGACATCTTCCACATTGTTACGTTACAGCCTAACTCTAAAATGTATTACATTGCCCCCCCCCATCTATCTACACACAATAGCCCATAATGACAAAAGCAAAAATAAGCTTTGAATATTTTTCAAATGTATTAAAAAAAACTTGAAACTGAAATGGTCACATTTACATAAGTATTCAGATCCTTTACTCAGTTGAAATACCTTTGGCAGCTATTACAGCCTTGTGTCTTTTTGGAGTATGACGCTACAAGCTTGGCACACCTGTATATGGGAGTTTCTCCCATTCTTCTCTGCAGATCCTCTCAAGCTCTGTCAGGTTGGATGGGGAGCGTTGCTGTACAGCTATTTTCAGGTCTCTCCCAAAGCCACTCCTGCGTTGCCTTGGCAGTGTGCTTAGGGTTGTTGTCCTGTTGGAAGGTGAACCTTCGCCCCAGTCTGAGGTCCTGAGCAGGTTGTTTTCATCAAGGATCTCGCTGTACTTTGCTCTGTTCATCTTTCCCTTGATCCTGACTAGTCTCCCAGTCCCTGCTGCTGAAAAACATGCACACAGCATGATGCTGCCACCACCATGCTTCACCATAGAGATGGTGCCAGGTTTCCTCCAGGTGTGATGCTTGGCATTCGGGCCAAAGAGTTCAATCTTGGTTTCATCAGACCAGAGAATCTTATTTATTTTGGCAAATTCCAATGTGCCTTTTACTGAGGAGTGACTTCCGTCTGGCCATTCTACCATAAAGGTCTGATTGGTGAAGTCCTGCAGAGATGGTGGCCCTTCTAGAAGGTTCTCCCATCTCCACAGAGGAGCTCTGTCAAAGTGACCATCGGGTTCTTGGTCACTTCCCCTACCAAGGCCCTTCCCCCGATTGCTCAGTTTGGACGTGCAGCCAGCTCTAGGAAGAGTCTTGGTGGTTCTAAACTTGTCCCATTTAAGAATGATAAGGCCACTGTGTTCTTAGGGACCTTCAATTCTACGTACATTTTTGGTACCCTTCCCCAGATCTGTGCCTCGACACAATCCTGTCTCGAAGCTCTACAGACAATTCCTTTGACCTCATGGCTTGGTTTTTGCTCTGACATGCACTGTCAACCGTGGGACCTTATATAGACAGGTGTCTTTCCAAATCATGTTCAATAAATTCAATTTACTACAGGTGGACTCCAATCAAGAAACATAAAGGACAATCAATGGTAACAGGATGCACCTGAGCGCAATTGAGTAAAGGGTCTGAATAATTTACAATTGAGTAAAGGGTCTACACGTACGCTACGGTCACAAGATGCAGCACTCCTAATTGTCCCTAGAATTTCTAAGCAAACAGCTGGAGGCAGGGCTTTCTCCTATAGAGCTCCATTTTTATGGAACGCCTACCCATGTCAAAGACGCAAACTCGGTCTCAACCTTTAAGTCTTTATTGAAGACTCATCTCTGTGGGTCATATGATTGAGTGTAGTCTGGCCCAGGAGTGGGAAGGTGAACGGAAAGGCTCTGGAGCAACGAACCGCCCTTGCTGTCTCTGCCTGGCCGGTTCCCCTCTTTCCACTGGGATTCTCTGCCTCTAACCCTATTACAGGGGCTGAGTCACTGGCTTAATGGGGCTCTCTCATGCCGTCCCTGGAAGGGGTGCGTCACCTGAGTGGGTTGATTCACTGATGTGGTCATCCTGTCTGGGTTGGCGCCCCCCCTTGGGTTATGCCATGGTGGAGATCTTTGTGGGCTATACTCAGCCTTGTCTCAAGATGGTAAGTTGGTGGTTGAAGATATCCCTCTAGTGGTGTGGGTCTGTGCTTTGGCAAAGTGGGTGGGGTTATATCCTTCCTGTTTGGCCCTGTCCGGGGGGGGGGGGGGGTCCTCAGATGGGGCCACAGTGTCTCCTGACCCCTCCTGTCTCAGCCTCCAGTATTTATGCTGCAGTAGTTTATGTGTCGGGGGGCTAGGGTCAGTTTGTTATATCTGGAGTACTTCTCCTGTCCTATTCGGTGTCCTGTGTGAATCTAAGTGTGTGTTCTCTAATTCTCCTCCTTTCTCTAAGAGGGCCTGAGCCCTAGGACCATGCCGCAGGACTACCTGACATGATGACTCCTTGCTGTCCCCAGTCCAGCTGACAGTGCTGCTGCTCCAGTTTCAACTGTTCTGCCTTATTATTATTCGACCATGCTGGTCATTTATGAACATTTGAACATCTTGGCCATGTTCTGTTATAATCTCCACCCGGCACAGCCAGAAGAGAACTGGCCACCCCACATAGCCTGGTTCCTCTAGGTTTCTTCCTAGGTTTTGGCCTTTCTAGGGAGTTTTTCCTAGCCACCGTGCTTCTACACCTGCATTGCTTGCTGTTTGGGGTTTTAGGCTGGGTTTCTGTACAGCACTTTGAGATATCAGCTGATGTACGAAGGGCTATATAAATACATTTGATTTGAATGCTTAAGTAAATAAGTTATTTTTATACAAAAGTTATTTTTTGCAAAAAAAAAAACATTTTGCCATTACGGGGTACTGTGTGTAGATTGATGAGAATGTGTATTTATTTAATACATGTTAGAATAAGGCTGTAACAAAATGTGGAAAAGGTCAAGGGGTTTGAATACTTTCCAAATGCACTGTATAAAAAGACATTTTTACTTTTAATGTTATGAATATCCCTAGCAATAGAATAAAATATTACATTATTTTGCAAAGATTAATATTGAGCAAATTACATTCATTGGAGCCAAATACACTCACTGGAGTATCTGACACAGGCTTTGAAAAAGCACCCGCGAACAGGCTACCACTGCAGCTGCTGGCTGCTGGTAAGCTTTGACATACATTTTTTCCAACACACGGCTAAATATTAACCAGCTAAGCAGCTGTGTTAAGGGAAAATGTGTTTGGAATGACCTTTCTAGATAATAGGCTATATTAGAGTTTAAACATTATCATTCAATTATAAATGTGGGGAGGTCAAAATAATGATAAACTATGTAACAAATCTATTCATTTTAGAATTTTGATCATCATTCACCTGATAAGACAAGACTTGAAAAAATTATGTTTTTGCTAAAGTATGATGGGGTCACTGATATGCTTGGGAGGGGGTCCCTGGTCAAGAAAAGTTTGAAGACCCCCGATATAAGGGAGATGTGGAGTTGAGTTTAACCAAATGGATTTTCTGATTTATTAGAAAAAACGCATCACATTTCTGTAAAAGGTTCAACAACAGTGCTTAGTGTTCTGAAAACATCTTTAAGTAGTCATCCTCATAGTCATTTAAAATCAACAGTTACATTCCCCCCTGAAAACACAAGCTGCCAAAATAAATGCATGTCAATTCAGAGATTGACATTGTTTGACAGGTGTCATGGGCTAGACTTTGGGCAGGGTGATAAATTGATTTGAATTCATGTTTAAGCGCGATATTCCAAAATTCCACAAGAATCAAGGTTTTAATATATTTTTTTGTTTCTATGAGCGTGTCTTTTTGGTCTCGTCTACTTCACTCCTTCTGTGCACCTTGCCCCTCACACACAGACAAGCCCCTCTCCCACCACTCACAACAAAAGAAAGATCCCCTTCTGCCTCTGACAACAGTTTCCCAACTAGGTATTTGCATTTGAGGTTCGGTCCAACATTTTTTTTAATTACTAAAAAAATTACAATAAAGTAAATTTTAAAAAAGTCACATGGACACCAAAACACATTGAGCCATTTTACTGTAAAAAAGGAGAACTTAACCTTTGTAACGATACCCTTTTGCTCTCAACTCCCAATCAATGAATATGATTGTGGAAAATTAATCATTTGTTTGATGCGCACAGAATTGCAGTACCGCTAGCAGCATTTTAGCAAGAGTGTTATGTGCTTTCTAGTCTGTGTTTTATAAATGTGCATTGAACACAAGACACATGTATATAAGGAATTGGCAATTAATTCTCATTCTGAGAAATAAGCATATTTATCTTGGTAATCCACTTGATTTCAACATCTAAACAAAGTGTTCAAACGGTTTGAGTCAGACAGGAGTCTGTCAGTCATAGTTCAATTGTTCTACCTTGTTAGCAAGCAAATAGATTCAAGTTGGATACTTTAAATATCAAAATTGCTGGCTACTCACAAGCAGGTGGTCTTATGAGTGAGACATTGCTATCATTAGTGGATGTGCATTACGCATGGTTCTGGTTAAATTTGTTACAAAAAGGGCATTTTCATAGACTTGAAAGCCAGGCCAGTGTTATTGCAAAAAAAGCTGGTTAAACCATTTTTATAACATAAATGATATACACAGTACCAGTCAAAAGCCTAGACATTACTACTCATTCAAGGGTTTTTCTTAATTTTTTTACTATTTTCTACAGAACTATAAAATAACACATATGGAATCATGTAGTAACCACAAAATGTGTTAAACAAATCAAACACAAAAGAAAATAAATTCCACAAATTAAGGAACATCTGTTAATTGAAATGCATTCCAGGTGACTAACTCATGAAGCTGGTTGAGAGAATGCCAAGCGTGTGCAAAGCTGTCATCAAGTCAAAGGGTGGCTACTTAGATTCTAAAATAACTTTTGCTTTGTTTAACACTTTTTTGGTTACTATATGATTCCATGTGCTATTTCATAGTTTTGATGTCTTCACTATTATTCTACAATGTAGAAAACAGTACAAATAAAAACTCCTGAATGAGTAGGTGTGTCCAAACTTTTGACTGGTATAGTATATACGGTTTATTGTCACATACACTGCATATCGTCAGCCATAGTAGTCCCTGGAGCAAATGAGGGTTAAATGCCTTACACGAGGACACAGTATTTCCACCTTGATGGCTCTGGTATTCGAACCAGCGATTCGGTTACGGCCCAACGCTCCGTTAGGCTACCTGCTGCCCTGGTAGTTACGGTTAGCCTAGGCATAATTTTACAAGCCCTGAATTAATTAGATTATTCCTGACTGTTTGAAATGCAGTGTATAGACCATTAAGTTGTGCAACAAAGCTTATTTAGAAAAATGACCAAAAAAAATGGAAATAAATACATTTGACAAAAAAAATATGATTTTTAAGCCATATTGCCAGCCCTAGCTAGACTCCTTCTGCACACATACCCTGTTCTCATGAAGGCAAGCGCAAGACTGGGGTTGAGCTGCTGGGCTTTCTTGGCATCATCGACAGCACCTGTAGAAACAGATATACCCAGATGAGAAACATTGCTCAAGTTTCTGTAGCAAAAACAAAATGAGGGAACTAACATATGCCAGTCACTTGAATTAAAATCATTCTACAAAACACCAATTTTAGAAAATCAGTAAAGCTAGGTAGGTTTAGTCAAGGGTTAGAGCTGTCGTTTGTCAATGGAAGATTAAGGTTTGTCTGACTGAAATCAGGGAGGAGAGGGGGGGGGGTTGTTGGGATAAGAGACTTACAGCTGTAGTTTTTCAGTTGGAGATGGGCATAGGCTCGTTGGCAGAACCATTCTGAATTGTCCGAGTTACCTTCCAATGCTTCGTTAAGTTCCTGGGGGGAAATGACGGTGACATCCAATGGGCAAACTTGGGGTCAATTGAATTGACAAGACATTGAAAAAAAAAACATGTTTATAACCACTAAGGTTAACTATTGTTTAGATACATTTTCCCAACTATTTAACATGGCTTTCTGCACAGTCTTCTTAGTCTTACATTAGTAAGGTGGTTAGCTACATTCAAGACATGTACAGTAATGGCAGGTGGTTAGCCAGTTAGCTAGCAATGCTAACATTAGCTTAACTGGCTAGCGACTACAACAAGACACAACCAATAAGCTAACTAGCTCCCGTGACGGTACACACATACTAGTAGCTAGCTACATCACTACTGCTGGAGTTGAGCAACTACCGAGAGTACGTCGTTTCAGACCAAAATAGTTCGATAGTGTGGCTAACTTAACTGGCTCTCTTGTTACATTAGTTTCTAAAGTTAGCAGAAGATTAGCTAGTTAGCCAGCCCCGAAAAGTGTATCGCCAGCTATCTAACGTCAGTTAACTATCTAGTTAGAGTTATTGAAAACATTTCCAAACCCATGACAACTTTATCTAGCAAAAATGCTATTTACTTTCAATAAAACGAGTTCATAATGACAGGCCGTTGTTTACCTCGATAGCTTTCTGTGGGTTCTCGTCTATGAAGCTATCGGAGAAACTGCTAAAACAAGAAAACAAAGCTAACGTTAGCCTCTTGAATAAGGAAAAATTTATGACAAAATAATCGAAAAAGTAGCTTATATACTTGCCGTTCGGATGCCATGGGGCTAGAAGTGTTGTCAGTGGGAGAAAGAGCAGAGACTAGCTAGCTGGAAAGTTCTAGATGGGAATCAGAAAACGAAACTATGCTGGAGAATGGAGCCTAAACTCTTGCGCTATAGTTCAGTCAAAGATGTGTGTAAATAAAACCAAGATAGACCACTGCCTGTCATTTCCAATGGGAACTAAATGAGCCTCAGTGGGCAGAACAAGCAGAGCCAAGCACGAACTAGCGAGATCCTATTGGTGCGTTCTAGCATCATCGGAATATTTCCGTTAGGGAACACACGCGCGCGTGTCCAATAACTCAATTCCCCATTGCGCTCTTTCTAAACAAAGCGATTTTTAACAACTTTTTACAAATGGTAAAGTTTGCTAAACGTAATCCATTCTGTTCATAACATATTCTAGTTTTGGAAACCTGTATTGAGATCAAATGTTTAATCGATGAGAACATTTGCCTAATGTCGACCAAAATCCATCTCGTTCAATGTTCTCCCACTGCTCGCAAGTGGGCTTCCTGTCACTACCATATTGGTAGTGAGTGGAAAGGCCAAGCGGATGCTTCACATTTAAACATTCAGTGAAATATCTGTCTCATTGTTATATCTGTGGTGCAGTGAGTGGATTGGAGCACAGCATAGCAGACATGCGCCGTGCGGGCCTGTCAACAGTCAGCTGGGTATGCGCAGTTGCTGCTGCTGCTGCTGCTGCTGCTGCTGTTGCTGTGTTGCTGCTGCTGCTGTTGTTGTTGTTGTTGCTGTTGTTGTTGTTGTTGTTGTTCTTCTTCTTCTTCGGCATTATGGCGTTCACACATTTTGTTTGTGCATGCCGCCACCTATTGTGCGGTAGTGTGTATTCAATCACGTTACATTTTGTGATACAAACATAAAAAAAGGAAAGTGAAAAAGGAAAAGAAAAACGATCCCTACACCTAATACACCACTATTTCATAAAGATACAAATCACCATCCCATTCCTCCTACATTATTTAAAAAATATGTTTTATTTATTTTTACACATCACTGACAATCTGAAATGGTCCACCCACACAGACAGTATGGTGAAGTAGGCGCTTGTCAGTACAGTATGTAGGCACAAGTAGGCACAACAGCTCCTCTTCAACCTCAGGAGGCTGAAGAAATGTGGCTTGGCCCCTAAGACCCTCAGAAACCTTCACATATGCACAATTGAGAGCATCCTGTCGGGATGTATCACCACCTGGTACGGCAACTGCACCGCCTGCAAACACATGGCTATCCAGAGGGTGGAAGGGTCTGCGCAACGCATCACCAGGGCACAATGCCTGCCCTCCAGGACACCTATAGCACCGATGTCACAGGAAGGCCAAAAAGATCATCAAGGACATCAACCACCCGAGCCACTGCCTGTTCACCCCACTATCATCCAGAAGGTGAAGTCAGTACAGGTGCATCAAAGCAGGGACAGAGAGACTGAAAAACAGCTTCTATCTCAAGACCATCAGACTGTTAAATAGCCATCACTAGCCAAGTACCACCCAGCTACTCAACCCTGCACATTAGAGGCTGCTGCCCTATGTACATAGACATGAAATCACTGGCCACTATAATAATGGAGCACTAGTCACTTGAATAATGTTTACATACTGCTTTACTCATCTCATTTATATATATTGTATTCTATTCTACTGTATTTCAGTCAATGCCACTATGACATTGCTCGTCCTAATATTTATATATTTCTTAATTCCATTCATTTACTTTTAGATTTGTGTATTGTTGTGAATGATTAGATACTGCTGCACTGCTGGAGCTAGGAAAACAAGCATTTAGCTTCACCCGCAATAACATCTTCTAAATAAACTCAGCAAAAAAGAAACGTCCTCTCACTGTCAACTGCGCTTATTTTCAGCAAACTTAACGTATGTAAATATTTGTATGAACATAACAAGATTCAACAACTGAGACATAAACTGAACAGGTTCCACAGACATGTGACTAACAGAAATGGAATAATGTGTCCCTGAACAAAGGGGGGGGGGGGGTCAAAATCAAAAGTAACAGTAAGTATCTGGTGTGGCCACCAGCTGCATTAAATACTGCAGTGCATCTCCTCCTCATGGACTGCACCTGATTTGCCAGTTCTTGCTGTGTGATGTTACCTCACTCTTCCACCAAGGCACCTGCAAGTTCCTGGACATTTCTGGGGGGAATGGCCCTAGCCTTCACCCTCCAATCCGACAGGTCCCAGACATGCTCAATAGGATTGAGATCTGGGCTCTTCGCTGGCCATGGCAGAACACTGACATTCCTGTCTTGCAGGAAATCACACACAGAACAAGGAGTGTGGCTGGTGGCACTGTCATGCTGGTCATGTCTTGATGAGCCTGCAGGAAGGGTACAACATGAGGGAGGTCTTCCCTGTAACACACAGTGTTGAGATTGCCTGCAATGACAACAAGCTCAGGCTGATGATGCTGTGACACACCGCCCCAGATCATGACGGACCCTCCACCTCCAAATTGATCCCGTTCCAGAGTACAGGCCTCAGTGTAAAGCTCATTCCTTCGACGATAAACGCAAATCTGACCATCACCCCTGGTGAGACAAAACCGTGACTTGTCAGTGAAGAGCACTTTTTGTCAGTCTTGTTTGGTCCAGCGACGGTAGGTTTGTGCCCATAGGCGACCTTGTTGCCGGTGATGTCTGGTGAGGACCTGCCTTACAACAGGCCTACAAGCCCTCAGTCCAGCCACTCTCAGCCAATTGCAGACTGTCTGAGCACTGATGGAGGGATTGTGGATTCATGGTGTAACTCGGGCAGTTGTTGATGCCATCCTGTACTTGTCCCACAGATATGATGTTCAGATGTACCGATCCTGTGCAGGTGTTGTTACACCTGGTCTGCCACTGCGAGGATGATCAGCTGTCCATCCTGTCTCCCTGTAGCGTTGTCTTAGGCATCTCACAGTACTGACATTGCAATTTATTGCCCTGGACAAATTTGCTGTCCTCATGCCTCCTTGCAGCATACCTAAGGCACATTCACACAGATGAGCAGGGACCCTGGGCATCTTTCTTTTGGTGTTTTTCAGAGTCAGTAGAAAGGCCTCTTTAGTGTCCTAAGTTTTCATAACTGTGACCTTAATTGTCTACCGTCTGTAAGTTGTTAGTGTCTTAACAACCGTTCCACAGGTGCATCTTCAATAATTGTTTATGGTTCATTGAACAAGCATGGGAAACAGTGTTTAAACCCTTTACAATGAAGATCTGTGAAATTATCTTTGAAAGACAGGGTCTTGAAAAAGGGACATCTCTTTTTTTGCTGAATTTACGTGTATGTGACTAAAACTATTTGATTTGATTTTGACCCTAACTGATCCATTTTGTTCAACACACCTTGTAACTCTGCAGTAAAACCTTGTACACCCAAGTGCTTCTCTGCAACTACCACCACATCTATTTTCTGTCCCGGCACCCCAATGTGGTGGTGATTGAACCAGCTTCCCCCTGAAGATAGGACGGCAGAGTCGCTGCCCAGCTTCCCCCTGAAGATAGGACGGCAGAGTCGCTGCCCAGCTTCCTCCTGAAGATGGGACGGCAGAGTCGCTGCCCAGCTTCCTCCTGAAGATGGGAAGGCAGAGTTGCTGCCCAGCTTCCCCCTGAAGATGGGACGGCAGAGTGGCTGTCCAGCTTCCCCCTGAAGATGGGACGGCAGAGTCGCTGTACAGCTTCCCCCTGAAGATAGGACAGCAGAGTCGCTGCCCAGCTTCCCGAAAGCACTACCTCTTCAAAGAGTATCTTAAATAATCCCCCACCACCCCCCCTTTCTGACCTTGCTGACAGCTACTTGGAGGAAAAGTGTACTTACTGTGCATATGATATGTGATTGTCCCCACCTAGCTATCTCAACATGAATGCACCAACTAAGTCACTCGGGATAAGTGTGTCTGCTAAATGACTAATCTAAATTGACATTCCATTTCTGCAGTACAGTTTATAACCATGGCAATGAATGCTAACAAGTCAACCTTACTGAAGCACAAATTCATAATATTGGCATAGGCCTACTACCCATCGTCCTCTACTCTCTTCTCTGCCTCAGCACACGACACCTTCTGTTCTACTCTGACCCTGGCAACCTGAACCTGTCTCTCTCGCACTGGGCACTTCTGATCCCCAGCATCATGGGCACCCACACAATGTTTTTTCCCATCAATACTACACAGTCCCTTGTCATCCTGCACACATCTCAGAACCTCCCTCCAACAAACTGCAGCAACATGACCATGAGCATCGGAAACACCGTAGTGGGTTCAGCACAAACGCTCTCGCTGGATAACATGATCATCAGGTAAAGACTGCGTCAAAACGCAAAAGGACAATGTCTTCTCAGTTTCACCATTCTCAGTTTCACCAAACGGTAGGCGTCACAGACACAGGGATTTTGTGAGGGTGAGGAACATTGAAGGTTTGCCAAAAAACTACCAGGATTCATTTCAAATTATAACTTTTATTTCATGAAAACAATAATTCCTTTTTTTTAATCTACTACTTCTGTATAATAAATTGCATGAAAACATCAGAATGAACATCAATAAATTGATTGATAGTATAAAAGCCTGGTACAGCATTTCCACAATGACATTTTAACCAAGATTCTTCACACAATATAACAAATATATCAAAGCCTTCCAGCTAAAGCAGAGTAGCACAAGGCAATATTATCAAAGGAAAAGATTGCATAAGAAAAAAAAACAGCTTTTTATTAGGAGCCAAGGTCTTACGGCTTTGCAAGGCATTAGATAGAGGATCCTCGTAGGAACAGCAAAACTAACTATAGATCAGTCTAGGCCAAAAGGGCAACATCATCTTACCTCTTTTACAGACCAGTTAGAATGTTTGGGAACTGGGACCATGTATACTGTGTGCAGAAATAAAAACGCATACAAACCTGAGACAACTGACAGGAAAACATCAAACACACACACACACACACACACACACACACACACACACACACACACACACACACACACACACACACACACACACACACACACACACACACACACACACACACACACACACACACACACACACACACACACACACACACACACACACAAAAACCAAAAAACCAAGGCATATACGGTCCAAGAAGGCACAGTCATCGCTACTACAGCATATCATGAATTCAGATCTGGAACGCTAACAGGACTGTCTATCAGAAGGGCACTGGGTAGAAGTTGCCCATAGGGGCAAATCTAGGATCAGTTTACCATCTCCAAATAATAACCAGAGAACACCACAAAACTGACTTTAGATCAGTGTCGATAGAACATTACCGACTCCGGCAGAAGTACTTTCACGCTCTCCAAAAAAAAAAACCCGGAGAGAAGTTATCAGGCACCCACCCTGTCAACATTAATACGTCTTCATCTCAAAGCCAACAGTACTGCTGAAAGAAAAAATTACACAAAAAAAAATCATTTTTGATTTAGATTTGTATTATTTCGGGAAAACGTGAACGTAAAGCCTGTAGTCGTTACTGGAAAGTTAACCGTCACAACAATCTCTATGGAATGTACCCCCCCCCCCCGGAACAGAACAGCTACGACGCGTTTACCACAAGCACCGATGGCGTGTCTTCTACTGTTGTGAGTGACAGTGTGAAGTCTGTGTTGAAGATCATCAAGTGTCACAGACATAAAACAATGTTTTAAGCGCAATATGCAGTAGCTCGCGGGCTGCAGACCAAGGCCGTCTTTCGTGAAAGCTGGAACAGAATTGAGGATTTTAGGCACTTTGGTAGGCGAGAGTTAAGAGCGGGGACAAATAAATGGCTGGTGAAGAGCTGACATTCGAGCAAAGCTTTGATCATGGCAGGAGGAAAGAAAATAGAGAGGGGGGAAAAAGCAGTGTGCATACAGTGGAGCTTAAGTGCAAACAGAGAGAGAAGCGCGGGATGTTGTGCAGAGTGGCTGTCGATTCCAGTGCTCGTCTTTGGTGGAGAATTCGAATGCCCACCATGTTGGTACCAAGAGTTGAAAGACAATGACACTCTACTTAGAATGCCTATTAGAATGTGATCGTCATGGAGTGCTTGGCGCCAACATGGAAGACAGTTTGGTTAACTCTCTGTGAAAAATGGCTCTGGTGCATAAGGGAATGTAAGAGACAAAGACTATACAGATCTGTCACATCTGTAAAATATATCAAATTTACCACACACATCTGTCCATCATCGTTCTCAGAGGTCTCCCTTTTCGATCACTGTCCCCTATAGTTGTCTTGACTATGAGGAGATGACAGCGACCGACACTGATCAGATGTCTCGGGGCATCCTACTCCCTGGTCAGTCCTGAGTCGGCGTCCTCCTCTGTCTTAACCTCCAGCTTCCCGGGCTGTAACTGCAGAGTCACCATCTGACTGGTGGTCTGTTCTGCAGTAGCAGCCTGTCTCTCACACATACTCCCCAGCAGCTGAGCGGTTCTGAAGACCGACCCGTGCTGACCCGTCTGCAGAGACTGAACGTTCTGCAGGGTGCGCAGCATCTCAGCTGAGACTATAGGCAGGTGCTGCTGCTGGATCAGACTGCCTCCCAGTGGTCGAAGAACTGTTCTGCGCTGGGCTGGGGATCGGGACTCGGATTCTAGGCCGGGTTGGTGCCACTGGGCTGTTGCCGGACTACAGCTGCTCTGTCTGGACCTTTGGTAACCTGGTCTAGAGGAGGGGGGAAGAGGAGGCAAAGAATGCTCGTAGGACGCTAAATCGTCCAGGGATTGGTCGCTGGAGGGCGGACTTTCCTCTGGGTCATCTGGAACGTCTCCATCGTCCTCATGATTGCCTTGGTCCTCCTGGTCTTCATCACCACTGATGAAGACCATGTCCTTGGGCAGGGAAGCAAACTGGTACACCAGCCTCTGGCCCTCCACCTTGTTCAGGATCCCACGCTGGTAGTAGTACCTGTTAGAGACAGAGAGAGGTCAGCTTTGATACACACCTGCAGGACCACAGATAGAAAGTTAAGTTTTGTTAAAATGAATAATAATAATATGTAAGTTAACTACAACGTACCTGAGAGCTCGGCCCATGGTCTCATAGTTCATGTCTGGTTTGTTCTTGTGTTTGCCCCAGAGTCGGGCCACAGCCTTAGAGTTGACCAGCTTAAAGATCCCTGCATGCCGATTGGTCCATTTGATGTAGCGGGGACAGGCCTGTCGGTCTTGAAGAAGCTCAATCAGAAACTGCCACAGATACAGGGTGTTCCCTGAAACACAGGCAAATGAGAGGTGAAATTGAGTGTTCTGGTGTGTGTGTGTGTGTGCATGTATATGTATGTATGTATGTATGTATGTATGCGTGTGTGTGTATGTATGTATGCGTGTGTGTGTGTGTATATGCGTGTGTGTGTGTGTGTGTATGTATGCGTGTGTGTGTGTGTATGCGTG